>NW_026923763.1:0-142500 GCF_032062105.1 Saccostrea cuccullata | reverse complement strand
AATTCATTTAAGGATATTTATAGCTTCCAAATATAAAAGATCTTATAAAACGTTTTAGAAACGTTCTTAAAACATGAAATGAAACATTCTTATTGTGTAAATCAGAAGCATTGCATATACGTTTCTGAAACATTTGTAAGGAACATTTTAAAAATATTTTTAAAACATTCTTAATATCGCTGTTAGTTAAAAACATTCAATTCCGGATATTTTTCGGCCTAGGCAGTGAAAATGGTTATTTAAAACATTAACTAAAATAATTATTTTCACTACAATTGAAACATTTTAATTATTTTTATTTTAATTATTTTAGTTTTTGTAACATTTTTTGGAAACATTTTCAAAATGTTTCTGAAACATTTATGTAATTGCGGCACAATTTACAACATTCATTTAGTAACTTTAAGAGTATGTTGTGAGAATGATCTTAGAACATTCAATTTAATGTGTTTTCTTTTTTTCAAGACTTCATTTTTCATTGCTGCTGTTATTTTTCAAAATTTCTTAATACATTCAAATAATGTATGATTGCGATTTTCTTAAATTTAGTTTATGAAGAAAAAAAGAATATATAGAAAGAATAGTGTTAATAAAATGAGGAATTGTAGAAATTTTTTAATTGAAAGATTTTTTCCGGTATTTTATAATGATTTCTAAACAGACATAATTTTTATAAAGTCCTTTGATTAAGCAAATAAAAAAAAATCAATAAATGACAGGATAGGCAATCAAAAAAAATTAAAATATCAATAAATGTATAAAATCATAAGCATTAAACATGTTAAATAAAACTCTTAAATGTCTTTTTAAAAAAAAATGTTCTTCATCAAATCTGTGATCCACTCCCAGAATTTTACTCTGAGGCATTAGATAGGGATTGGCACACTGGTCAGTTTCAGTGTCATGATAACCTATTATGCAATTCTCCTGCTGGGCAGCGCGTTACAGAGTATAGTGGTTTGCTGCTTATCTAGGCCAAATTTTGAATTCTGGTAAACAAGATGTGCGCGCTTACTCCGTACCGATTTGAATGAGAAGACTTCGCACCATATAAACCACAATAATAACCTCGGGATATATTAACGTTGAATGGTAAGAATTATTCCTTTATCATAGGCTTTAAAGGATCATTTAAAAACGACTTTTATACTACCAGTGCATGATCAATAACTTTGTACAAATGTATGTAGCAATGACAAAGGGTTAAGGTTATATACATATTTGATTTGAACATTTCATTCTTGAGGCAACACAATTATATCCCTGATTCAAGTATTCATTGTCTTTGTGAAATGTTAATCATCAAACAATATGTTGATATAAAAATGAAATTTCTTTACAGCATGGTGTTGGTTGCATCATCCGTATTTTCAAATTCCCACATTCAAAAGACCCGCCTTTGGAGAAGGCAAAGGTGTACGTAAATACTATTACTCTTCAATAATATTGTCATAGTAATTATTTTTCTGCTTTTTTCAATGCAAATGAGGAAATAACTTAAATTTGATATAATTATTTAAAATATTTTTTGTATATTTTCATTGATCATCTTAAGATACATTAGATATAGAACGCTGATACAAACACAATTTTCCTTATCTTTACAGATTGTGCTATTCTTTCCGAGGGGCAGATTCCATATCAGCCTTTTCAGTGTATGTGATTCTATCTAAGTCTTATAGATCCGCCACTCTGTTCGACCTATACAGTGAACATTGGATTTCTGTGATTCTGTTCTTTTAAAATTCAGTGAATGGATTAGACGCCGTTTTCAACCTTTAAAAACCCGGTGACTTGAAAGAAAATAAATTAAAACTTGTACCGAAAATGGAATTTAAATGTGATTAACATATTGAATATGGGTTTGTATTAAAGGTTCAAAAATTAAAAATAATTTGTGTTTATTTTTTTTTAATATAAATTTATCATTATTTAACGAGAAAAAGTAAAATTTCGGGAAAAATACTTTTGTAACCTCGACTTTAATGTTTTGAAAACGTTTTAAAAACCAAACAATTTAAACGTGAATAAAACATTTTTGAAAATGTTTTTGTTACATTTAAAAACAATGTTATGAAAATATTTGTTTTGTAAAATGCTTTAAAAACATTTAAAAAAAAACATACAAAATCACATGATTAAAACATTGTTGAAAAATGTTTTTGTAACATTTAAAGAAAATGTTCCGGAAACATTCGCTGAAATATTTCACTAAAATGTTTTAAAAACGTTTAAAAAACCATACAAATTCACGTGATTAAAACATTATTGAAAATGTTTTTGCAACATTTTAAGAAAGTGTTCCGACAACATTTTGCTGAAATATTTCACTAAAATGTTTTAAAAACGTTTAAAAAACCATACAAAATCACGTGATTAAAACATTTTAAAAATGTTTTTGTGTTAGCTGGGCTCCCCCGGGGGTCATGATTTAAACAAACTTGAATCTACACTTCCTGAAGATGATTCCACATGAGTTTCATCTTTCCTGGCCCAGTGGTTCTTGAGAAGAAGATTTTTAAAGATTTTTTTTCCTATATATTCCTATGTAAAACTTTGATCGGCCATTTACCCCTGGGTGGTATGATTTGAACAAACTTGAATCTACACTACCTGAGGATGATTCCACATGAGTTTCATCTTTCCTGGCCCAGCAGTTCTTGAGAAGATTTTTTAAGATTTTTTCCTATATATTCCTATGTAACACTTTGATCAGCCATTTTGGCCCCACCCTACCCCCGGGGGTCAAGAGTTTTACAAACTTGAATCTACACTTCCTGAGGATGATTCCACATGAGTTTCATCTTTCCTGGCCCAGTGGTTATTGAGAAGAAGATTTTTTTAAATGCCATTAATTTTTCTCTAATTCATAATTATCTCCCCTTGGAAAAAGGCGTAGCCCTTCAGTTGAACAAACTTGAATCCCCTTCACCCAAGGAAACTGCCAAGTTTGGTTGAAGTTGACCCAGCGGTTCTTGAGAAGAAGATGAAAATGTGAAAAGTTTACAACAACGACAACGACGACGACGACTACGACAACAACGACAGACAACGGACAAATTTTGATCAGAAAAGCTCACTTGAGCCTTCGGCTCAGGTGAGCTAAAAACGACAGGTCCCTTTTTGGAACATCGAATTTTAACTTATCGCATAAAAACATACTCTACACATTTCGTGTTTTATATATATTTTATATATATTTTATATGAAATACATTTTTTGTATCATCACACCCTGCTATCCAACTATCCAAAATTATATGTAAAGATAAAAGACAAATTCACACCAAAACCCCTGACCCAAGGTCCATGAATTTCACAATTACAGAAGATACATTAATGCTCACAAGTTTATTTAAAACACAGGATTAGAGGAGAAGATTTTCAACCAAATAATGCATTTTCACTATATAATCAAATAAATCAATAGACTCCCTTCGTACATCATATCCACAGAGCTAGGGGCCATAAATTTCATTAATTTGAAAAAGGCAATATTGCTCATCATAACTATGTATTTAGTGAGTATGTAAGATACAAAGGAACAGAGAGGATTTTCACTATATAATTAAAAGAGCTCCAGCCTAACACCAGAACCGCTCTCCCTGAGGCCATGAATTTTCCAATTTTTGAAGAGGCACTATTGTTCATTATAACTATGTGCTTAGTCATTCGTTTGTTTATTGCCCAGGAGTAATGAAAAAGTTTTCAAAGAAATAATGCACTTTCACTATATGATCTAATCTACATGTATAAAGCTCCGCCCTAACACCAGAACCCCTGACATTGGGGCCATGAATTTTACAATTTTTGAAAAGAAACTCTTGTTTATCATAACTTTGCACCAATCTGATTAATCAGATTGAACAATGCACTTACCTAGTTTGTTTATTATCCAAAAGCAGAGAAGAAGATTTTTAAAGAAATAATGCACATACGCTGTATGATCTATATAGCCCGATCCTAAAGACAGAACCTCGACCCTGGGGCCACGACTTAAAAAAACTTTGATAGAGGGCTCACTGCTTATTACAATCATGCCACCAGTTTGACTGCTTGATGTCCAGATGTAAGGGAGAAGAATTTGAAAGATTGAATTGATTTTGGTGATTTTAGTCCCACACCTCAGGCCCCAGAGAGACAGGGACCCTAAAAATCAAAATTGAAATTTCCCTTCACGCATAGATGCTATATGTCAAAAATGGTTGATATTAGTTAAGCGGTTTCAGAGATAAAATTGCCAATGTTCAAATGTTAACGCAGGAAGAACGCCGACGGACAAAAATGGATAGCAATAATCAGAGTTACTCAGGTGACCTAAAATGGGAAGATTAAAATTATGACGGCATAACTTTATGAGTAACTTTCGCATTGATAAATATAACACATTGATATTGAACACAACGTGGTGATCTGCCATTTTTTGCGCTGAACATTTCTTTAGTAAAAATCATCAACTACAAGTATTCTATAAGACAAAAATCAGCTATATACATCATGACAAAAAGGTATGAAATTATAAAAATATGTAACTTGTGGATTGATAAATTGAACACAAAATGGTGATCTGCATTTTTCTTTTCTAAGTTTAATATTTCTTCCAAAAATTCATCAGATATGCATGCTTAGATTAAATATATCAACGTGTTATACTGCCTGCCAAAACAGTATAAAATTATAAATAACTTGAATGTGCATTGATAAATTGAGCATATTTGTATTGAACACAAAATAGTGAGCTGCCTTTTTTTCTAAACTGTGCACTTCCTAAAAAAAATCACCTTACACATAATACATATGAACAGTATTATTATATAGAAATATATACAAATTTAAAGCTGTATACAACATAACAAAAACGTTGTGGCATAACATACATTCTTAAATTGAAGAAATTGATACTGAATATAAAATTATGGTAATCTGTCTTTTTATTTCTTTCAATGTAATCCTCAGTTTTACACCAACACATAAAATATTGAATTAAAAGATGTATAAAATGTAGCTAATCATTAAAAAAATCATTTACAAAACACTTTGTAGCTAATGGTAAAAAGTATATCCCCGCAAAGTTTGAAATAAACAACATACACAAAAACGAATGCATTACCCTTCGTGATATTTTCTATCAGTTAATGTTTTCAGAAAGTGGAGGTTATACTCAATATCTAGAAGATACAAACATTTTGTAAAATTTTGAAGTATATCTTGCTTATGATGAACAAAGTCTTTTTTTTTAAAATCGTATTATAATTAAACCTTCCAAAATATATGTTTTCGATTCAAGTCTTTTTTTAAGGGACTCCGACCCTCAGCCAGGAAGGACAACTCTTTAATTTATAATTTAAATCAAAAAGTCTTTAAATGAAGCTTGAAAATTAAATATTCTCATGCAACAATTTTCAATATATGCCTCTCAATGTGCTCCAAGGTTCTTTGCAAAGCTCCATAAATCACTTCTAATTTTATATCATGTTAATAAACATTGGTATCTAATAATGCTTTTTCGGGATAAAAAATTCTACTTTTAATTGGGCATTTCTGAGAAGTTCAAAGAACCTTGAACCTCATTAAGAGGCATATAATGAAAATTGTTGCATGAAAAGATTTCATTTTTAAGCTTCATTTAAAGACTTTTTGAATAAAATTATAAATTAAAGAGTTGTTCTTCTTAGCTGAGGGTCGGAATCCCTTAATTTCTATAAATAGATGTGTACTCACATGAACATATTAAGTTAAAGCTTATACTATATTCTTATGTCTACAGCATGCTGTCCTCTGGTTTGGGCGCTCCGTTTGATGAACATTCTTTTCCTAATTCAATATGAAATATATATAGAGACTTAAATGATGGAACATTTATGGAGAAAAAGAAAAGAAAAAGCAAACACATCTTATATTATAAATTCATAATATCTTGGAGGTAGATTCTTCTACAAATTTAGATATTTTTTGAGAGATACATGTAACTTTCGAAAGATAAAATAAACTTTCATACCCTTTCTGTTTTGACTCACACTTTTTAAGTCATTTATGTGAATCGCGTGAAATTAAGTCAATGGATTTTAAGAAGTGTGTGTATATACGATACATAGACATTGCTTTATGGGTCAACTACTGAGTGCCATAACAATAATTACGGCATTTTATTTTCAAAGTGTTACTTTTAGAAATGGGTTTGATGTTGCCAATATGAATAAATATCTTCATGTTAATTAATAAAAAAAAATATGCTACTGAAAATAATGTTCCTAATCGATTATTGTGTAGCATTAATGTGTTGCCTTCTTGCATTAAAATACATACATTTGGTTTCTTTTTAATACAATCGAACTATAAACACTTATTTTCGTGCTGATAGGTTGAACGTATGTTATTTTCAAACTCAATCAGAATTTTAACCGTTCATTTAAATTTGATGTAGGGGTAGCAGTATGCTTTTTAAGGTAGACATTTATGTAGTCTTCCTATTGATATAACTGGATCTTTCTTAAACAATTATATTGACTTACATTTGCCTTTTAATATGACGCTAAATGGAATTTTCCGTATAATTTTAACATGAAAATATAGTGTTTGTCAGTATTCATTACTGGAAAAAAGTTCCTATATGTTGAGAAAAAAAAATGTGCAAATTGATTTTTAAATATCTTTCTAGCATAAATATCCCCAGAAATCTGATTGCTAGCCAGTTTCATTTAAATACCACACTAAGGATTTGAGCAAAGGAAAATGTATCTTGTTTCAAAATGTGAAGAGTGGCATAAATTTTTGTATTAAAATCATTGCTAGGAATGCAACTTTATAATTTTGGATTAAATTTTCATAGATATTAACATTTAATACACTAACTAACTTACTTGATACATTCCCCTTTCTTCTACGCTTCACAACAAATACGATAAAAACAATGAGTATGATTATTCCTCCCAACGAAATAAAAATCGCTACCATAACTGAATGGGGTCCATCTTCCTCATCAGCATCAATTCTGAAATCAAAAGCAGAGTTTGTCACGCAAATTCAACAAAAGGGTAGTAACACATTTTCTTGACTTTTTGGTAAAAAGCATTTTAATACCGACAGTTAAAGAATAAAAAATAATAATTTAAACAACATGTATAAAATTAGAATTAAGATCAGTTTTTGGATTTATTATTCCATGAAAACCTTCTATATGGTAAGTTGTATTTAACCGGTTATCTGTTTACCATTCTCAGAAATTGATTAGGACATGAATTTTGAACAAAGCTAAATGTACCTAGACCTTCTATGAGTTATTATATATAATTAGAAAAAAATGTTGTGGATTAAGTAAAGAAAAAATGTAACATGTCACAGAATTTTAACTCACTCATTGTATTTTGACGTTGTTGACGACTGTCTGCTTACTGTTTGGATCATATTGTAGCACTCTGGATCTAATGAACACATAAGCCAATGCATTACGATAACATTATTTTTAGCTGAGAATATATAAGTAGCATTGTAACATTTTTAATTGGAAAATAACGATATCACGCACTAATTAAAGCATTACATTTATATGCTTCTGTGGAGTTGTAGAACAATGGACAGGGTGGATTAAAATGAGAACAGTTTGTTAAAAAGCTGTCTCGAACGGTTTTAAGACCTCTGTTGAATTCAGCACATCTTCCAGCTACAAAAATAAACACTTTGTTTTACATGACAAACGTACATGTATGCCAATAAAATGCCAATAAAATTCTGATGCATTGTTATTAGAGATCACAAAATACTTAAAACGTACACAGAATAAGTCTTGAAGTTGTGCAAACCTCCACCAAACCAGTCATATTTTCATCAAGAGTACAGTGGTACTGAAAAGATTTGCAGCTAATATCTTTATACTTTGAACAGTTTTTCCTCTTTGCAGCGGATTGATATTCTTCTTGGGTAGATGGACATAGTTGTACATTTTCCAGTGTCATCAATGAACCGATACATGCGCTTTCTGGTAATTCAATTGCTGTAATACACTGTTTCTCAAAGCACAATATGAGGAAAGTCTAAAAAGAAAAAAAATAAACAATAATATTAGAATATTTGTATTTCTTTTTTTTTCTCTGTGATAACCCTATGAACTTTAAGTAAGTCAATGTCTTGGTAATTCAGCTGGAATGAAAATGAATGACCAGGAGCTACAATGAAAGAGTACATACTATGGATGTAGGTCTTATGTTTCTGTCTTTATGTCTGACAACAGTGAGCTAGGACTATTGAAGATCACGTTGGGGCGGGGGGGGGGGGGGGAGTTGTTATCTATATCTATTGACAATATTTTTAAAATTTAAATTTTTAAATTGTATTTCACAATAAAACTTAAATATACGAAATAACTCACTCTCCATTCCCCTTACATTTTGCAACCATTTAATTCAACATGAATGGCAATTTGGCCATCAATTCTTTTTTAATACAAAGAACAGTTTAATGGAAATTGATAAAATTGTCTTGATACCAGCGCTAAATAGTATATTATTCATAATTCCAGCTCTTAAAAAAAGGTGTGTGTGTGTGTGTGTGGAAGGGATGGGGGTTGGGGTGGGGGGGGGGGGGGGGGGTGAACGATGTCTTCTATTGAAATGGGACTTTTAGGCATCACTTTATTTTTGAATAGTTTTGGATTTGATTAAACGTTCCATAATTTTTTTTCTTATGTTTTAGGCAAATACATAAAACATAAATATATTAATAAAGTTGTAAATCAATTTGAAATTGGTGGAAAATAACCATTTTTATCAACAAACACATGACCCCCCCCTTCCCCCCCTAACCCCACCCCGTGTCACACAAAAAGCTTTGTTATGAATTTGTGAAACAACAGTCCATATTACCCGCAAAAAGGAATTTTTGTTTCACATAGGGTTGTTTTTAATATATATTCCGTTTTCCCTTGATTGTTATGGTGAATAACACAAGCTTCCCCCCCCCCCAAAAAAAAGTAGAGTTATTTTTCTTTCTTTTTCTAAATCAGTAATATTTGTTGAAAATACATAAGATTATCTATCAGAAATATTGAAGGTTTATCGAATATGTTAACTTTTGAAAATTTATTTGGAGGTAAGCGGGAGATCAATTCTGTCGTTCGCAGTTCTGATCTCACGTTTACAACTATGCGCTGGCATACCCAACAAACTAGTAAGATTTCTTAAATAAAATATCTTCACATCAATGGTAAAAGACGTAATTTTAACATTTAGAATGATGAATTAAAAGAAAAGGCGATTAAGATTAATAAAAGCCAAAAATCATTGCCTTTGCTGAAATAAACCCTATTTTATAAACTTTGGTGGACATGAGGAGGTCATCTCTCATACACAAGTCGCAATACTTCATATCATAGCTTCTTATATTTTCCGTACATGAAGCTCCATTTTTAGATATAGGTCTATTCATTTCCGATATTTTACTGTGTCAGTTTAAAAAGATCTGATATGTAATTGCAGGTCAAAACTTTTAGAACATCAATATATCTTGTGGTGTTTTCACTTTGATATGCATTCTCAAAATGAAGCAAAAATGAGAAGTTGTATAAGCGGTCAAAGGTGATCTGTATATGATAGTAAAAAGGAAGTTTACTAACATTATATACTTTTCAGTCTTTTACAGTAAAGTAGAAATATTGGAAGGGAAGCGGTCCTGTGGTCGTACACGGAAAGGATACCACATTGCCTCAAAGAATAGCAATCTTTGTTTAAACGAGATAATCTCCATATGGTAATTGACTTTGAAGGTCTCAATTCAATGATTAGAGTTTTGTGCAAACAATACCATTGAAGGGGATGTTTATAAAATTATGTACTTGCAATATGAATATATAAATGATTTCTCTGTTATTCCCTGATCAATACAAGGAGCACACGGCGGATGTGACTGGTCGACAAGTGTTGCTACTCTTTCTTGGCACCTGATCCCACCTCTGATTATTTGGAAGTCTCTGTTGCTCTGCTCCTATTTTGTATTGGTTAATATTTTTTTTTATCTTAAATACCATTCATTCATTCCATTACCTATGTCATGCATAAATACAGGTAAATACAATATTTTTAATTAAAAGATAATTAGAAATATATATTCTTATAGAGCTAGGTACTTTAGGGATTCCTTGAATACAATTTTAAATGAAAAAGCTAACTCAAATACAATTTCCCTTTCGTCTATTTTTCTTTTAAATATGAAATCTAAATGTTGTACATTATACGACGGCCGTTCAAAAATTATGCGGACTTGTTGCACAGAAAAAATATTTGGCGACATAATCGGGCAAAATGTCACACATAATATAAAAGAATCTTTACTTATATGGTCTTCAAAATTACATATTAAATTATTTTGTAAATTGATATCAATTTTGGTTGATTTATCAGGACATATTATTAAGTCACGGGGCAGCTAAATCTTCGACGTCACGGACATTCTAAAAATAATATGAACTTTCATTTTCTCAACATTTTCCGAAAGTTTATGTACAGTTTACAGTTTTACTACTCAAGATCCAAATACCATTTCTTGTCAAGCTTAAACTCAATAAAAACTAGTGCTAATTGTAACGGGGACCGTTACAGATGTTCCCCAAACGCTCCCCATCTCCCTTTTGGTGCCATTTTCCCTGTAAGCTTCATTAAATAAGACAAACTTTATGCATTTGAGACTTTAACATGTTTAACAACGTTTACCCAGAAGGGTACCAAGTTCATTCAAATTTTAGCATCTTGCACGCGTGCGCATGTGAATGCATGTGCGTAATGACCATATCATCTTGTCTACACAATCTATATACTTTAATATACTAAATATTAAAGTATTTAATCTAAAAGTATTAAAACATACGCTCATTCAAGTGTATTTTTGATTTTACTCATTTCACGTGCACGCAAGTGCATACATGAGCATGGTGGCATACCTTCTTGTAGAAGTTCATTACATCTATCTATGTTCTAAATCCCACTCCGTTTGGTTGAAATCCAAGGGAGTTATAGCTGATTAAAATTTAAGCCAATCAGATTGCAGAGTACGTTCACGCACGTGTATGGATGTGCATGGTGACCATACATTCTTGTAGAAGTCCAATATATCTATCTATGTTCCAAATCTCATCCTGTTTGGTTGAAAACTAAGGGAGTTATAGCTATTTAAAGTTTCAGCCAATCAGATTGCAGTACACGTACACGCACGTGTATGGATGTGCATGGTGACCATACCTTCCTGTAGAAGTGTATTATATCTATCTATGTTCCAAATCCCATCCTGTTTGATTGAAAACAAAGGGAGTTATAGCTAATTAAAGTTTCAGCCAATCAGATTGCAGCGCACGTGCATGCACGTGTTTTCATGAAAATTGTTATATATCATGTCGTAGGATATCCTAATGCATGGCTATGTACAAAATTTCAAAGGATTTCATCAAAAAACAAGAAAGATATCGAGACTTTAGTTTCAGCCAATCAGAGGGAAGCGCACGTGCATGCGCGTGAGATCTTGCTATTTTGACCATGTCATATTGTCTATGCTACTACTATATCCTTATATTATGAGTCTCAAAGCATTTCATTAAAAAGGTAAAAATTTACGCCTATATCAATTAAATCGGTCATTTCACGTGTTGCTCGTGCGCGCTCTTGCAAGCACGTGCACACAAAATTGCATGTTGACAATGTAATCTTATCTACATTTATAATATGTCTATATATTCTAAATATCAAAGCATTACATCGAAAAATGTAAAAGTTACGGCAATTTCAAGCATATTGGTCATTTCACGTGTTGCACGTGCGCGCTCTTGCAAGCACGTGCGCGCAAAATGACCTTCGTTCCGCAAATCTACATAACATGCCTACTTACCCTAAAAAGGTTTCCCCTTAATCGGATGTGTACTTTACAAGATCATTCGCGGACAAAATTTTCCCGAGAAGAAAAATAATAATAACTAGAGCCGAGCTCGTTGCAAAGCAACGAGTAGGTCTTCCATCCTGTTTGACGGGAAGTAACTTTCATTTTAAAAAAATAGAGTAATAAAGTCCCAAAATGGTTTAATCCTCCAAATTTATGTTAATTATTGCAAAATTAAGCCATTTTCGGCAACTTCCGGTTTGACCGGAAGTGACGACGACGGACGGAAAATTAAGATTTAAGCTTCCAGTGACATATGATATCCAAAAACCTGTCAAGAACAGCAAAAATATGCAAAATTTGACTACTTCCGGTTTGACCGGAAGTGACGTCGTCGGACGTATTTTGACGCCATTAGATAAAGCTTGATATATTGAACAACTTTGCTTCTTTGATGTATTACAAATTCTCAATACTTTTTGAGATATAAAGGAAAAACTTTTGGCCCCTTTTGGCCCTTTATTATAGGGGCCAGCCCCTTATTGTTGATATTTTTTGAAAGATCGTGACATTCTTCACAACTTTTGTTCTATATGTCTTTACAAAATATTAACGTGTAAAAAGATATTGCCAAAAATGTGTGAAAAAATTTCTAAATTCCCGATAGGTCTTTTTTCGAGCCATAGCAAGCGCCGACGTGCTGCACTTCCGGAGAATAAGAAAGGTGTATGTCACATCAGCATATATTGCTCTATCATCGCTGAAAATCTTACATTTCTATCTAAAAGCACTTTTGAGAAAAATGCTGGACAATGTGACCCTCTGAAAATCACTAAATCGCGGAAATCTCGAAACCGGAAGTGACGTCATAAAAATAAAAAATTATATATCAGGTTTGATTGATGTTCCATCAGTCCTGAAAGTTTCATAAAAATCGATCGAGCCGTTTATGAGAAATCGCGTGCACAAAATCGGTAAGAAAAAAAACAATAATAAAAATAATAAAAATAGTGGAAAAGAAACCTAAGAATAACAAGAAGGTCTTCCGCTGAAGACGGAAGACCTTAACCAGAGCAAAGCTCGTTGCATAGCAACGAGTATGTCTTCCGTCGGGTTTTGACCGGAAGTTCGGGAAGTGACATCAACACAAGAAAGCAATGAGCTTAGTTGTCTCCACTGACTTCATAGTTTCAATTTTGCATCAAAACCTTCAAAATAAGCTATTTTTGGCTACTTCCGGTTTGACCGGAAGTGACAACGACGGACGGAATATTAATTTTTATGCTACCAGAGACATATATTATCCAAAAACTTGTCTAGAACGGCAAAAATATGTGTTTTCCGACTACTTCCGGTTTGGCCGGAAGTGACGGCGCCGGACGTATTTTGATGACCCCAGTAGATAAAGCTTGACATTTTGAACAACTTTGCTTCTTTGACATATTACAAATTCTCAATACGTTTTGAGATATAAAGAAAAAACTTTCGGCCCCTCTAGGCCCTTAATTTTAGGGGCCAGCCCTTTTTTCAAGATATCATTTGAAAGATCTTGGAATTCTACACTTCTTTTGTTCTACATGTTTAATCAAATTATTTCCAGGTAAAAAGATATCGTAGAAAAGGTGTTAAAATTATGAAATTCGCAATATGTCATTTTTCGGGTCATAGCGAGCGCCGACGTGCAGCACTTTCGATAAAAATGAAATACCTTACGCATTTCTATAGACTTAGGACTATCATGCCTGATACTTTCATGATTCTATCTAGAACCATTTCTTAGAAAGTCTGCGGACAACCTGACCCTTCAAAAATCATAAAATCGGCAATATCTCCGAACCGGAAGTGACGTCATCAAATCAAAAAATATGTATCAGGTTCAAGTAATGTTACATAAGTCCTGAAAGTTTCATTAAAATCCATCGAGCCGTTTTCGAGAAATCGCGTGCACAAAATCGGTAAGAAAAAAAAGAATAACTAGAGCTGAGCTCGTTGCAAAGCAACGAGTAGGTCTTCCATCCTGTTTGACCGGAAGTAACTTTCATTTTTAAAAAAAGAGTAATGAAGTCCAAAAATGGTTTAATTCTCCAAATCTATGTTAAATATTACTAAATTAAGCCATTTTTGGCTACTTCCGGTTTGACCGGAAGTGACGTCGACGGACGGAAAATTAAGATTTGAGCTTCTAGTGACATATGAAATCTAAAAACCTGTCAAGAACAGCAAAAATATGCAATTTTGGACAACTTCCGGTTTGACCGGAAGTGACGTCGCCGGACGTATTTTGACGACCCCATTAGATAAAGTTAGACATTTTGAACATCTTTGCTTCTTTGACGTATTACAAATTCTCAATACTTTTTGAGATATAAAGAAAAAACTTTTGGCCCCTCTTGTTCCTAAATTTTAGGGGCCAGCCCTTTCTTTGAGATACCATTTGAAAGATCTTGAAATTCTACACATCTTTTGTTCTTTATGTTTTCACAAAATATTTTCAGGTAAAAAGATATCGAATAAAAGGTGTTAAAATTTTGAAATTTGTGATAGGTCTTTTTTCGGGCCATAGCGAGCGCCGACGTGTGTCATTTCCGGTAATATTGATATACCTGATGCACCTCTCCAAACATAGCTCTACCTAGCCTCAAAGTTTGAAGTTTCTATCTAGAACCGTTTTTCGGGAAAATTGTGGACAAAATGGCCCTTAAAAATCAGAAAATCGACGATATCTCTAGACCGGAAGTGACGTCATAAAAACGGAAAAAAACGCATAAGGTTCAAGTGATGTTCCATACATCCTGAAAGTTTCATAAGATTTTATTGAGCCGTTCTCGAGAAATCGCGTGCACAAAATCAGTAAGAAAAAAAACAATAATAATAAAAGTGAAAAAGAAACCGAAGAAAAACAATAAGGTCTTCCGCTGAAGACGGAAGACCTTAATAATAATAACTAGAGGAGATCTCGTTGCAAGCAACGAGCAGGTCTTCCGTTCGATTTTTGATACAATCATAAAACAACTTAGAATGAAAAAAAAAGTTCATATCAATTCCTCTAAATACGTGAGAACACATTAAAGAGTGACATCTGTAAATTTCAGACAACTTCCGGTCTTTATAATTCACTTCCGGTGTGACCGGAAGTACTTAAAATGACCTATAACTCCTCTCTGAGTGTAAAGGAATCATCCCTGATAATTTCGATGAAAAATCCTCATTTTTTGGACTACTTCCGGTTTTGAAAAAATAACTTCCGGTGGACATAATAATACTCGAGACACTCTATTTGCCTATATAAGAAACATTTAAAAAAGAAAAAAAGAAAATTTTGCATATTTTTAAACTACTTCCGGTGGACAATGGATGTGACGTCAACAAAAAATTTATACAAAATTCAAGAGAGCCTGTCACAGTCTATCATCCCTGAAAGTTTCAAGACTCAATCTCAAACCGTTTTTGAGAACACTTCCGGACAAAATGACATTTTAAAAAAAGAAAATTGGCCGTATCTCGCGACCGGAAGTAACGACGGCAAAATAAAAAAAAACGCCCTAAGTTCATATGATTTGCCATCATTGCTGAATGTTTCATAAAGATCTGTCGAGGCGTTCTCGAGAAATCGCCTGCACAAAATCGGTAAGAAAAAAAAAAAATAATAATAATAGTGGAAAAGAAACAAACGAATCAGTAGAAGGTCTTCCGTTGGAAACGGAAGACCTTAATAATAATAAGAAACAGAGTAAAAACAATATGTTCCCCAACTTCGTTTGGGGAACATAACAAGTAAAGCATATTATTTTTAGGTTTTAAAACTAGAACCTGCAGCTATTCAAGGAATAAAGTGTCACATTGGTCACTCTCAATCACGTTCTTTACAGTCCTGATAAAGTTTTCGTCGATAATCTTCCCGTCCTTCCTTACGGCATTTTTACAGAGGTTTAACGGTCTAAAATTCCAATTTGCTATTTGTAAACAAATGTCGCTAATACCCTAGTATACTACATTTTTTATTATTTTGGATATATGTTGTTGATATCTCGTGCATTTCACATAATTTAACAGAAGTGTGGTGCTCCGTCAATTCGGGAGACGTCATTTACACAGTCGTTTACAAAGGAATTGCATCGGAGAAAAATCACTTTATTTGTTAGTACTTCAAATATCACGTAAGAAATCTAAATACATAATAATAGAGCAATATAAAGATACATTTGAGATTTGTCGATATATATCACAAATAATAGAAAATTATTGTGTAAAATTTTAGATTCCGCATGCTTTTGTTTTAAATGTTTTGTCGTGCTCTGTACCTCTCGATCGGTGATATCAACACAGCGATATTTTTAAGATTTTTTTTTTTCAAAATACAAAATTTTGCCCTAAATTTATTGAAATTTTTAAGATACAAATTTCTGTGAAATTTCATAACCAGATGATGTCTGTAAGAGTAAATAATAGCAGAGTCTGCGTAATTTTTGAACGTCCCTCGTATTAAAAATATATTGCATAGAATTAATTAAGTCAGCATTAAAAGCCATGACTGTATAATTTGGACATTTTCAAAAAAGTATTTCTAATTAAGATTCTTTTTATTTCTTTAAGAAAAGGGAAATGATACTTTTCTCTATTTATATTGTACACATGTTGACGTAAATAGATTTTTTAAAGGACTTTATGTCAAGCCTTGCTTATATACCTTAATAGAAACTGCATACAGGTATACGAAGATCCCGGTGAAGTCCATAGAAACAGGGTACATGCAAACTGAAAGAAAGCCAGAATTTGTATCCAGTGTGGGGTCCTCCTAAAAACCTGATTATAATCATGAAATAGAATAAATGATTCATTTATGCTAAAATACAAAAGGGCAAATGTGTTGATATCAAAAGTAAAGTCTTCTTTTTTTCTTTTTTTTTTACAAGAAATACAATTTTGAAATATGAGAGCCCTAGTCCAATCTCTTCAAAAATTATGACCAAGTTAAAGTTTTATTCAAAAGTGGGCCAAAAAATAGGTCAAGGTAAAAACGTCAAAAATATTTACAAAGATGAAAGGTCTTGTCACAAAATATACACTTGTGAAGTAAGAAAACCCTAGCTAAAAATGTTCTAAAGTTATGACCAAGATTAAAGAGTGTTTTTGCGAAAGAGTTAAAATTTTACAGTCAAGAGGTAAATTATTGTGGTACCCAAAGAAGGATCTTGTCGCAAGTAATACATTTGTGAAATATGAAAGCCATAGCCCAAAAACTCAACGGTTATGGATTATGTTGAAGTTGACAACAAACAGAAAATCAGACAGACAGACAGGACAATAGTATTATACTCCTGGTATCTTTCGATCCGGGGGCATAAAAATTATTTTTGCTGTTTTTTTTATAAAGATCCCCCCTCCAGAAACAACAAAAGTTTTTTTTTAAATGTAATTTTTTTAAACAACAAATTGAAAGTCTGTATCTAGGGGAGGAGTGTTCGGTCTTTTAAAGTATTTTCTGATTTCAATTTGTTTCTTTAGTCAGAAAAAATAAATTTGACTACTGTTACATTCCAATGAATGCCCTCAATAAAACATTACTTATTGTTCAAAAGTAACCACATAATTGAAAAAGCACGAATATCCCGCTTTTTTTTTTTGAAAAAAGCACGCCGTATCAAAAAACACAAAGGTCCTTGTGGTGTTTGTTGTTTATCTCTATGAATATGACATTACAGGTACAACGATTACAGAAAAAAAAATCCTGATATTACGAACAATTAGATATTACAAAATTATATGTTTAAACATGTTACAGCACGTTTATATATGTCATCATGTACATACCTGTTTAAACATGCAGTATAGTTGTTTCCATTAAAGTTCATTTACTTTGAATTAAATGCCGGGTAAATACCCAGCTGTCTCAGTGCTATATTATTACCTGGGTTGAATTTTAAATCGATAAATTGGAAGGGTTCATGTATGAGTAACGCCCGATTCTTTCAATATAATTTTGCGGATGCCTGGCCTTGCTTTTAAAGAATGCAGCGCTACAAGTATTTGCATTTGATTTTTCATTACAGTTTATTTTATTAAGGGTTAGTTGCAGAAGTCAGATAGCTACAAATACATGTATAAAAACTATGTATAATTATTCAACGTGTATTTATACAGATACTGATTTGCTTTTTTTAAACACTTGGCTACATGCAAAAGTTGCAAGTAAGTATATTTTTACAAAAGGAAATGTTTTGGAAGAAAGTTGTGTCATTATTCTTACATCATTCTAAAAATATATTTTCAAATATTTACATTTGCAAATGTTTTCCTTTGTATAACACTACTGAAACCAATGCGCATCAATAACTGTATAAATACCGGTACGGAGTCAAGAGGTCATAGATGTGCGTATGGATAAACGTTCGACGTAATTTCTCAGTGACGTCATAAATGATCAACGTGCGTAAAGTGAACTACATACATGCCGTTGGGTTTGAAAAAAATAATGTATTTCACACGTTAAAAGTCACAATCAGGCATATATGAAGTATGAATAAGTCACACTTGAAAATATAAGTAATAAGGTATAATTATTTTCAAACATCTATCGGGATATAAGTACGGGTGGGACACGAGATAAAATTCCATAGGGTCCGAAAATCTATCGAGCAATATATACGGTTTGTTACGAGATTTAATTCATCATAATTTAATCTCGTATATAGTTTGAACATTTATGTCAACGAACATGTTTAACTTTGCTTGCACAAGAATGTTTACGTACATTTTATGTCTATTTTCCTGATAAAGTTAATATAATATAAAAAAATAACATGCCTTTTAGAGAACAAGGACCTACTAAATGCTGTTCGAGTTTCTTCTTCAATAGCACTACAAATCAATGTCAAAGTAAGCAAGTTTGGAAACATATTGAAACGGAAATTGGTTTTGTGATTTAGTTTCGTTTAAACGTTAGACCTACGTTTTTATATAAATTCTTAAACACTAAAAAATATTGATTTTACAATCATACAAGTAGTATGAAGCTGACTATGGACTGGGACTGACTGCACTGAAGTAGCACATGCCGTGTTACGGAATCTCAGGATACCTCTCTGGTGACAAGCCTGTTGAGGCTTTACTGTCTATTATCTTCAACTGGTGTTAAGACCTGAATAAGGCACACAGTTTTGGGGGATAGGCATCGAGGGGTCACCAATATTAGCTAATACGTAAGACCTGTATAAGGCAGTAGGCTGATGGAGAGAGAGGTGGCATACCACAGAAGTGGGGGAAGTGCCAAGATGCAGCAGTACGTTTAGAGTGGCAGGACCGAAGAAATTCATTGCGGGAGACACCCGTCGATCACAGTTAGTGGTTGTCCAATCAAGAAGAACCCTATTGTATTTGTATATATTTGATTATAATCGTATTGGTCAACAAACATCTGAGTTAACAGGTTAACGAACCTAAGTGTAACGCCTCGGTGATACAAGTCATATCACCACACACCAAGCTCGGCTGCGTTACACGTTACATTATTTGGTGGCAAGCGTCGGGGGTTTGTTGACCATGTATTCATCTAAGAAAGTGTCAGAAACTATAGAGCGGATGGAGAAGCTCTTAGAAAGGATGGGAACGCCAACCAGCAACGATGGTCAGACAAATGCGGCAAGCCAAGAGTCTGGATATGCGACACACAGTACTGATAAACAACCGGCTGGTATGTCAGGAGATGTGTCATTTGACGAGTAGGGCGCACGGCCTAAAGTTAGATTTCCAGACGCAGGCAAACCAAGCTACACACCAATTGCTCTGTTTGACACGCCAAAACCACGGAGGCAGTCAATAGGGACAGACAATGCCAAGACAGGTCATATAATCAAGCCAGCCACGTATGACGGAACCAGTTCCTTGCTTGACTACAAATCACATTTCAAGGCATGCGCTGTTGTAAACAGCTAGACAGAAGATAAGAAGGGTCTTTATCTGGCTGTATCACTGCGTGGCCAAGCACAATCAGTGTTAGGTGACTTACCAAGTGATACTGAACAGCACTATAAGACACTTGTCAGATCCCTTGAGGAGAGGTTCTCCTCTCCTAACCAAACAGATCTGAATTTTGTTCAGCTAAAAGAACGATGGCAAAGAGCATCTAAGTCAATACCAGAGTTAGGTCAGGCCATTAGACGACTAACCAATTTGGCCTACGCATCAGCACCTGGTGAGGTGCGAGAAACTCTCGGCAATGATGCATTCATCGATGCCTAGGGAGATGTCACAAATTGTCAGGCATTGAAAAGTTTTGTACGTATGTAAATAATTTGTAAATAGTTAATCATATGCGGGACGCATATAATCTTGAGGGGAGGGTAATGAAACGGAAATTGATTTTGTGATTTAGTTTCGTTTTAACGTTAGACCTACGTTTTTATATAAATTCTTAAACCCTAAAAAATATTGATTTTACAATCATACAAGTAGTATGAAGCTGACTATGGACTTGGACTGACTGCACTGAGGTAGCACATGCCGTGTTACGGAATCTCAGGATACCTCTCTGGTGACAAGCCTGTTGAGGCTTGACTGTCTATTCTCTTCAACTGGTGTTAAGACCTGAATAAGGCACACAGTTTTGGGGGAAAGGCAGTGAGGGGTCACCAATATTAGCTAATGCGTAAGACCTGTATAAGGCAGCAGGCTGATGGCGAGAGAGGTGGCATACCACAGAAGTGGAGGAAGTGCCAAGATGCAGCAGTACAATTAGAGTGGCAGGACCAGAGAAATTCATTGCGGGAGACACCCGTCGACCACAGTTAGTGGTTGTCCAATCAAGAAGAACCCTATTGTATTTGTATGTATTTGATTATAATCGTATTGGTCAACAAAAATCTGAGTTAACAGGTTAACGAACCTAAGTGTAACGCCTCGGTGATACAAGTCATATCACCACACATCAAGCTCGGTCGCGTTGCACGTTACAATATTATTATCTTTGATGTTTTTTTTTAACTTTTACTGATACTTGTTTCTTTACCAGTATGTCCCAGTGGATATTTTGAGATGAACTGTAGCAGGATGTTTCCCAGAGTTGTATGGAAAGGAATGTTTCATCGATCTTCATCTGATTGCAGCAATACTTGCAATTTCATAACTGGAATAGGCCCAAGTATATATTCATCTCTAAAAGAAATTACAAGCGTTTAATCGATTGATGTCATAAAAATTCTATTTGATATCATTACATAGAAAATAGTATTTAATATGGAACGCCGTAACTTATGTGCAGAATTTGCATTATCTGCTAGTACTTTGTCTTTATATGATGGGATTTTGTCATTATATGATGGTACTTTGTCATTATATTATGGTGTTTTGTCTTTATATGATGGAAATTTGTCATTATATGATGGTACTTTGTCATTATATGATGGTATTTTGTCCTTATATGCTACTACTTTTCATTGTGCTACTTTTCATTATACTACTTTTCATTATACATGTACTACTTTTCTTTATACTACTTTTCATTATACACTACTTTTCATCATACTACTTTTCGTTATGCTACTTTTCATTAAAAATGTACTACTTTTCATTATACTACTTTTCTTTATACTACTTTACATGTAATCATACTACTTTTCATTATACATGCCTACCATTGATTACTGCCTAACAATTTGGGGAAATACAGCCAGAGCAAATCTTGATAGAGTTCATAAACTTCAAAAACGTGCTGCAAGGTATATTTTAGATGCGCTCCCTGATGCACCCTCACGGCCACTTTTTGATGAACTTGATTGGATTACTGTTTATGAACATCTTACTGTAAATAAATATGTTTTGTTATATAAATCTCTCTTTAATTATTGTCCTACTTATTTACATGAAATGTTTCAATTTCAAATTAATAACCAATATACTCTTCGATATGAATCCAATGTTGATTTGTGTGTGCCAATTCATAAATGTAAACTTTTTCAACATTCGTTCCAGTACTCTGGTACCATTTTATGGAATGCTTTACCGGTGCATATAAAAATGTCACCAACTCTTAATACTTTCAAGAGACAAGTAAAACAATATCTAAAACAATGTCAGATTAATTTGTGATTCATGTTTATTTGTATTTGTATATTTATGTAAATATTTATAATATGTCTGTATGTGTATAACTATGTAAGAAGGGGAAGAAGAGTGGTTGCACTAATCAGGTTACCTTCTTTAAATAAAGTATTATTATTATTATTATTATTATTATAGTACTTTTTGTTATATGCTACTACTTTTTCGTCATTATTTGTAGTCTCGATCATCCAGACGCTTGTCTCGATAACACAAATTCGCTGTTCCTAAACTGGAGTAAAACATCGAGGATCAGACAGGCAAGCCAATCTAGGTGTCGTAACAGTATTTCACTTGAGTTCACGTCAAATCATGGCTGACGTAAAATAATCCCGGAATCTTCCCTTTCGATTCGGGCATTTTGATACGAGACTGGAGCTGAACTTTGTTATGAAATTAAATACAAAATGTAAACTTCCTGTAGTGACCAGATTTATTAAAATTTAGTGCATGCTGATTTTTCTATATACTGTCAAGAGTGGGAAGTGATTAGGCCCTGGACTAAATTTTCAAACACCTGCTCGACCTCGACCAAAACTGAATTTTTTTTTGGTATTAAAATCTGTATGAAGAATGATTTTACAAGATATGTAAAGGAAACTTCTCAGAAATTTGTTTTGAATTAATTACACCTTCTTAAACTTACACATTTTTGGCAAGAATATATAGCAGATTTTATTACTATTGTGCAACCTGCATTTACGCTGTTCCGCGAGGTGTAGGGTGGTTTCGCGCTGATTACGTGTTCGCGCCGAGTGGTTTCGCCCCATTTATCTACAGGTAAGATATGGCTAGTATGCAGAATGGCTTCCTCTCGATTACCTGTTATTATAACTTAGTAGCTTGTAATTAATTAACCCCTAACGTTAATGTCGTGTTAGTCGGATAATTATCCCATATTGTATTGATACTTATAGTGAGGCCGTTTTTGTAGTGTTCCCGTTTTGCACACATTTGATGATTCGGTATACAACAAAAGGTGTGAAGTGTGTTTTGAAAGCAATTATAGTCTGATTTTTGGGTCTGAATTTATCTGGATTTACCTGTGAATACCTGATTTATCTTAATGTATTTTTGAGAGGTTTAATACAATTTTATAAGCATTTCATTTAAATTATTTATATATTTTTAGGAAAATATTTTATTTTATTGAATAAATTATTAATATTAAGTCAATATTATTCATAAATTAATTCCAATTTGAAAGAAAGAAGAATACTTTTCAATAAAATTCTATAGGAATTATAGATATAACGAATAATAAAGAAAATAGAGAATTAAAATTAATAATACGTAGTAACTTAATATCAAATACAGTAACTTTGTATTAATTATTCTCTTATTTTTTTCACTATAAGTTCAATTTTCACATACATACTGAGTATGATGTAGAATTTAGCAATTAAGTAGTTATTAGACCTGGTCAAACCCCCATTTCTCACACATTTTTTTAATTACCTGTAAATCAAATGTGTGCAAAACGGGAACTAACCCCGTTTGAAGCAAAATTACAGAATGACTATTTGAACAAATTGTCTAAGTTGGAATAATTTAGGACTGGATGTTAAAAATATATATATATATATATATTTATTACACAAATCTCTGACTTTTCAATGAAGATTGTCAATATTTTTCATTAGGTTTACAATATTTAATTATGTAGAACAAGGATTTTTCTGCATGAAGACGATTATTCTTATAGACTTTCCATTTCATTGCAACATTACTTTTTCATTATAATATCAACATACAAAAAACATATATTAAAAGAAAGCACTAGTCAAATGAAGTTCACAAAATAAAAACACACAGAAAAGGAACGTTGCGCCACTTTTTTGCAATTAGACATTCCATATCCTAACCTGGGGATCTAAACTTCTGAAATGCGTCTTGGAAAACAATTACTTTGAATTTGATGGGAAATATTACAAATAATAGGAGCAAGTATAGGGGCATTCCCCAGTCCAAAAATTTGTGACATCAGAATGTATCAAATCACAAAGAATATAACTGCACAATTTCGCAATGCCAGCAAAATCGTCTTCCACGGCAGATACCGTGATGACGGTTTTTAATATTCAGCGGAACGCAACCGGAGATAGAAGAATCATCCAATTTTGGTAATCACTGCCACAAGCAGAGAATGCATAAGACATGCAAAAAATACTACAAACCCTGAAATATTACATGCAACACTCAATGACTTCAAGACGCACTTATCACAGCGAGGCTACTCTACTTCGGAAATTGATCCTACTATCGACAAAACGATCAAAAGCAACCGATCAAAACCCATCATCAAACACAATAAAGAACAACCATTACGTGACCCTACGGTACTGGTTACTAAATTTAACCCTTAGTTAAAGGACTATAAAAAAAAAAGATTTCTTAAATATTGGAACACCATTCTTAGACATCCAAAATGCAAAACTTTATCTAATTCTCAGCCAATCATATCTTACATGTACAGCAAACACAAGAATATAGGTGACGAGATACTCCGGTCTCACCTAAAACAAAAATTATGATTTATGTCCGTGACCCCTGATAAGGCTTCCTAATACCGAAACACTTTACAGCTACTTGCATAATTCAAATCAAATACTAATCTGCTCTATGCAAAAAAAATACTACTAGAAGTGGGGTTTGGAGTGTCGGGTCCTAATAAATCTCTAACAATTTTGGATGATTGATGTCGCTACTTTTCACATTTTCACACCATTCTGCATACTACCCATATCTTACCTGTAGATAAATGGGGTGAAACTACTCTGTGCGAACACGTTATCGGCGGGAAACCACCCTACACCTCAAGAAACAGCGTAGATTCAGGTTGCACAATAGTATTAAATTCTGCTTAAAAGTTATTCATGGCCATGGATTAAGTGTCTTGAGCATGGCTGTGTGCTTGAATGTGGAAGGGGGTCTTTTTTAGGGAAGCATATCCTATCCTGGGTATCATACAAAATAAATATAATAATTTCAAACGTTTTGAGGGGAGACTGTATTGCACACCTTTATTGATCCGTGCATGGATTGCATGAGTCTTTTTACATGCGTAAAGGAGAGCTTAACAATTTTGATTGCTTAAAAAAATAGAAATCCCTCGTAAAACAAGTATTCGGCCACATTTATCACTAAAATACATACCGCAACATAAATGGATGGTTATATAATACACAAATGCTCAATACCATGACTTAAATAAATAAATAAAAAAAAACATGAAATGTCTGATAAAGTGAAGTAAGTGGGATTTTTTACTTGCACCAAATGTTTCATTAATTGGTTGATAAGTTTATTGATTAAAATTAATCCCCACCTTCAGAGGTGATGGGTGGCAACATATTTATCTCCACCTTTGTGAATCTATGTCATTTATTCAATCATATCATATGAAGTATTTTTCTAAATGCCTATTATAGAATATTCAATATTATGAAATATGTACTTTCGTGAATAAATGATCTTTTCACACAATATGGGTATTGTGTCTAATTTTAGCAAAACAAACTCGGACTCGGGCTGGATATAATTCATTAGTACTTGGGGTGTCTTCCCACTTAGCCAACATTTTGAAAAAATACAGGTAAAACACAGGTATTTCTGTGTTGGCTAAGTGGGAATGGGGTGTAGATGGAGAACAAAAGAAATTAATTACAGGTAGACTATAGTCTGTTCAGCTATATGCGGAATAATAAGTTAATAATTCATATAAGAATAATAGCAAAAAAATTTAAATGTTTTCTTCTCAGAAATATTAAATGTACGCCTAGTTCATATCAAAAATATGAAATCATTTTTTTAAACTATGATCTTTTAAAAAACATTTCATTTTTTATAACACTATTTTTATATGTCTTTTCTTTAAAATATGAAATGAATAACAAATACTCTTTCTCTAAAGAATTACATTTTATTATACCTGATCATTGATGTAAACCTAAAATAATAAATGCTTAATACATTATTTTTTTTTCATCGGGAAATATAAATTTGAAAACTAAGTATATTTTCTTTTACTTAAGGGACTCCGACCCTCAGCCAGGAAGGACAACTCTTTAATTTATAATTTAATTCAATAAGTCTTTAAATGAAGCTTGAAAATTAAATATTTTCATGCAACATTTTTCAAAAAAAAAATGTAGTACTTTTAGTTTAAAATCTGAAGACGTAACTTATGAACATTTAAAAAAAATCATAAATAAATAATTGAAATCCAATATCTGAGTTTTAAAAATTCATCAATGACTTAGACATTAGTGTTATGATTTCACTAACAGACTTCAGTGCTACATGTATGCATATATTGAATTGCTGCAATAGTGAATTCCAGATATTAAAATAAAATTATGGCGAACATTAAAACAAAAAAATGTCGGAAATGAAATAATAAAAAAAAAGACCGGAAATGCTATGCATATATTTCCAGAAGATGCAGCGTTGACTCAACGATTTTTAATGATTATACATAATTGTTTCGTCAGTGTGTGTTCTTTTATTTATTTTCTAATGAAAGTATGTTGCGTGGTAAAATAAATATATTTTTTCTAAATTTGCTTAAATGATATTAATATTCTATCTATTAATTAATTAATTCTCTGGTAAAATTTTACTACTTTTTTTACATAAAATAATTTTTGACTTTCATTTTTTTGATTAATTAATTTTATATTTATTTTGACTAAAATTTTACCTCTTGTGGGTATATTTTTACATTGTTTTTATTTTCCAAAGGAATAAGTTCTCAGGTAATTCATATATAAGCATACCAGAAAACAGACTATAGCCTGTTAATCACTCAGGTGTAAAAATCAAAATGTTGGCTATGTGGGAATAGGATTTTTCAAAATGTTGGCTAAGTGGAAATAAATCGTACTTGGTTGGAATAAAAAACCATTACTTGTTCATCTTAAAACATAGTACAAGTCCTCCTTACAAAGTAATAACCAACAAATCAGTCTTTATTCATGCATTCTGTTTCTTTATTTTTCACTTTAGATTAAAGCAGATTATTGAAAATACCTGACTTTAAAGCCCCAGAGCCGTGTGAATTAAATTAGGTCGTTTGCAGAAAAAGGTTAAAATGTAGGCCTCGATTTTGATAAAAATGATATCAGAATCAGAGCATGCATCGGAAAGAAAGAAGTACTTAACATTCGATATTTTTCTTACTCCTTTTTCTAAAAGCTGAGTCTGTTGCTTTTTTAATCACACTGTTGGGATTAAAATGGCTTCTATGCATGAAAGTTATCTTTTTGATGAAGACAGTTACCCACTTAAACCTAATAAATATTTTCATTAATGTATGCAAAGTACATCTTAATGCTTAAAAACAGATTAAAAATCAGCAAAGTAATTTCATCTAAAATTTAAATGAACAACAATAAGAACAGGAAGAAATCTCGTCATTATTATTAAAGAACTAAATCCACGAAGTGCAAAAATCCACTTAGTCATCAAAATAAATAAAACTTCCTGACATTATGCTCGAAGATTTGTTTGTTGTAAAACTTTTTATTTTTTAAGAATACCTTTTCTGGATTTCTTTTTACAGCCGTTTCAATTTAGCATTGTTTTCTTAATTATTCAATACTGTCACGTCATTACGTTGACATTATATGCGTCAACATCGTGACGTTGACGTTTTGTATAACAATAACACATGTACAGTAATGGAATAAAAGTCACCAGTATAGGTCATTCTTTAAAATTTAAGGAAAGCATTTCTATGATTTTTCAAGAATTTTGAAAAAATGAATTTTTTAAAACTTTAACGGTCGACTGGAAAAATCCTGGATACAAGTAAATAAAGGACAGATTTAGCTGAACACAAACACAAAGTGTCATCTATCATAATTGAGTAAAACTGAATTTCTTGAAAATAAAATTTATACTTAAGTAGCCATGAAAACGGATTTTAATATCATTAAATGTTTTATTATATGGTCCTACTGTATACAAACTGTTAAGAATAGACAAGTGCTTAGAAAATTGTTTAATTAAAAATGAAAATGTTTGTAGTTAAATCACCATTTATTAAATTGTAATTTAAAGATTTCGCTCCTTTAGTTACTATTGGCATCTCCTGAACATTTGAAATGCACACTGTTTTTACATGACTATAATACATGTACTTGAAAAATAGTGACGATTAAGGCACGTAGCAACACGGGGGGGGGATGTCCCACAACATTAATTTACTATTGAAAATGATCATTGAAAGGCCTCCGGCATTGGTTACTGAAGTAATGAGATGTCAAGGAAATGTAGTAATGTATGCAAAATATGAAATTGGCATTGAAAAAAAAATTGCCTCTACCCTACCCCTTCCCATGAAATAGGATTTTGGAGTTTTGGCAATTTTCCATTTTCGGTGGGTATTTAAACAGTTTGTTCCCATCTCCCCTTAATTATTAAATTTAGCACTCCCATTTCGCCTTAGTAAAATCTCAGGTTAATTAGGATGATAAAGATTTAATATATTTAGCACAATGTACCTTTTTAATACTTCGTATTACATGTATTATTTCATTCATTGTATTAATTCATTCACTGTTTTCATAAATTCACATTAACTGTTAAATTCAGTCTAAAAAATATCTTCTAAATCTTTATACCAACCCCGTAATAATATTAACAAATACTAAAATTCACATTTTGCCTTAGTACTTTTTTCTTATCTGTATATCACATTTACGGCGAAATGGGGACACTTTGTTAAAACTACGCCTCAAGGTTCAATGAATTTTTTTTTTGGCAAAAAGGGGGAATGTGACTATACCCCCCACCTCTCCATGGTTCTGTGTCATAATGACAATACCGATGTTTTATCAAAATACTAGTATATGTGGAGTGAAAAAATCGTTGTGTCATTTGAAACTGTTATTAATCTAGTATTTAAAAAATCACTACTTTTAAGATTTTTTTTTACAATATATAAGACATTTTGGAACCGTAATTCATATCCGGAAAGTTAAAAAGTCTTGTTCTTGGGGAACAATGCAACAACTATGATAAAATTCTAAATTAATGAATATCTGATGAGAAATGTAAAACAAACGGAAACCTCGATCCTAATCACCATTAAAACAAAGTATATAGCGAATCCGAACACCCTACTCCATTTCCTCCAAAATAGGATATAATTTTTTCAGATACAAGCATTCAATCAATTGCCAAAACAGATTCATCTTATTTACATGAATACATAATGTAAAGAAAAAATAATTCACTGCATCGTATGATTTATACATGTATTGTAACGTGTTTTGTGTTATTTTTACTGATGCATAGGATATGCTTTTTTCTCGAAAGGTTGTCCTCAAACATTAAACTGTACGTAAATATAACAAAAAACTAGATAGATACAAATAATCATGCGGAACCTTAAATGATAGACTTTGATAATTTTTGAGGAAAACACATTTTTTTGAAAGGAAGTCCTTGGAAAATATGTATGAAGTTAACTTCTTAAAACAGATATTTCATTGAATTGTTTCCTGATGCATAAGTGAGCAATATTTCCAAAAAATTGATCCAGTTTCATTCAACAAATTAGATAACACAGTAAGCTTGGTGCCCGAGTAAAAAGGTGTAGGTACCCGATTTTAATTCAATTAAAAGCAAGAAATTAGATCTTGGTTCCATGCTTCGACAAGGCTAAAATGAACAGATAGGTAATGATTGTTCCTTCGCCAAATGTTAAAAGCACTTGTGAAAGTAGTACTAGTGATGTTTTGGATGAAACAATCAAATCCCAATTCATATATCATGTTAGATTTTTGAAGAATTCCGTGGAGAGGGCTTATATGGGCTAAACGTGCTGCCCAATATATTTCTGTATCAATTATATAACAAAATGTGTTCAAATCAAATCAGAAAACCAGGAAGAGAAAATATTTCCATGCTCAAAATTTAATATTAAAACAAAAGAATTTATAGGTGAAGATTACGCTACAGCCTACTTTCATTTTAAGTATGACAATGTCATAATAAACGCTTTGATACAAAATGAAATTATTTTGTCTGCTTTTATTCATTTGTTGACTAAAAAAGAAATTTTTAAAACAAATGTTTATTGCGTTGTAAATATGAGATGTCTGCATGTAGCTTGGGGTCATAATTTCTTTGGAATAATATAAATGATTACAAAGCATCTTAATAAATGTATGTTATATAAATTGTCATTAAATTATTCCAAAAGAGTAATTAGAAACATATACATCAAAGAAGACGGTACGGTTTGAGCTTTATTGTGCCCTAAAAATTTATTGTTCTTAAAAAGTTGTGAAATTGGCTTTAGCAATAGTTGAGTAGTTGAATATGATAAATTATTAAAGAATATGGCATTATGAAGAGCCTTTCCTGAAATATGACGTCATTAATTTGGTACATTTTAAAGTTAAATGCAGAAATGCTTCAGAATGACTCGGTTTTCTGCTAATTTTCCCTTAGAAAATAGTGTCTGCCACCGTCGCCCGCTTTAATTTTTGGATATATTGTGCAAACAGCTATGAAAAATCACATATCTCAAAATCTTTCCGGGCGACGGTGGTAGAGAATGTTTCCTAAAGGAAAATACCACTGAAAATTGAAGTTTTCTGCAACTTTTTAAGTAGATAAAGGAAAATGCACAAATTAATGACGTCACAATTAGCATTTAGGAGGTCATATGAGAAATACCATTTGTGTATCCTTACTACCGAGAATTCCTATGATTCAGAAAGAATGAATTTTAATTTCTTATATCACTTTTATATTTTAGAAAAATATAGGGCTTAATGTGTGTTGAAACTGTACCTTCTTCTTTAAAGATTAATTTTTATTTTTGTAAATTAAAAAAAAAAGAACATAAATCATATTTGCAAAGCACTTCTAAATGTTTCTTGAATGGGTCACTTTATGCTTGAACGTTGTACAAATGTTTCATGTTGTATTAAGATTTGCTCTTTTAAACTTAACGTTTTTGAGTTTATAAAATTAACAATTATAATTATATGTTTGCAGGTTACCAGCTTGTGACTTTGCGTTTCCTATATAAAAGTATTCAAAAAAATAAGTTAAATCAAATTAAAGGAATTCAGAGTCCTTTGACATATTATTAAAAATCCCTCAGTGATTCTGCATAAGTAAGTACGTTTCAGCAACAAATAATACTACTTCAAGGTAATAATTGAAAAGAAAAATAATTTACTTTACTTATGAAAGAATAAAATTGAAGGAAACGCCCTTTCATTAAAACTCTTATATAAATTCGACAAGTAATTCCTTGAATATAATCTCCGCTTTTAAAAATAATAATTCTGATTGGTTAAAAATGATGAAAAACAATGCACTTTACTAGGACGTTTCTGCTTGATTAATTAGCAAAAATTGTCCTATTAAATGTGTCATGCTCATTATCTGAAATGTATGTTTTATGACTTGTTCTCTACATTTTGGTGTGTTAATTTTTTCAATGAAAGGTTTGTAAAATTATAGAGAAATCGGAATAATGAATGCAATAATATAACATTAAATAAGATAGAGGCATGTTAGATGTTATTCTTATGAGGAAATTTGAAGAAATCGTTTGACTTTTTATAACTGTTTTTTTGGTAAAGGGGCAATTGTGGAAATAAGACAGCTACAAATACGAAGAATATGCATATTCAACGTACCTTCATACAGATACTGGTTTGCATTTGTTAAACTCAAGAGATAAGCAGTCAAGGTGACCAGACGTGTTTTTTACGGCTCCTGCATTTCTTTTCTATACTTAGCAATTACAATGGAATAATAATGAGTTTGAGTGATAGTTCTAACCTTTTCAAGTCACTTTTGGACTCATTTACTGGATTTTCAAGATCATTTAGTGTAAATAATGAGCTGCAAAATGAATCTGTGAAACTAGATCTAGATGCACCAGATTTCCTCCAAGTTAAGGAAAATCAGAGGAGTGTCACAATAACTTCCAATGGGGACAAGTACCCCATCATCTTGGATCTACTACAGAGAGAACTTGTGCTGTTTAAAAACCGTGAAAAAAGAAGACATGGATCTATATATAAATCTCACGACGATTCTGTCACAGTCACCATTTATGAGAAAACAAATACCATTCACATCCAAGGAGACTCATAATTTCTGTGGTGCCAGGGATTTCTCAAGAATTTGAAGACCTCTGATGAAAATTTAGAGACAAGATGTAAGACCATAGAGGAAACATCTCCGCAGTGCACATCAACTCCTAAAAGTAAGTCCCAACAAATTGACGAAGACCCCCAAATGAATTGTCATCATTGCATTGACAGTGCAAAAATCATTAAGGAACTCTCAGACACTGTCCAACTTCTGTCACAAGAAGTCAGTGATCTTAAACAGCAATTAAATGCATCGAGGAAGGTCGCATCTCTTCAAACAAAAGGTACGCAAACAGCTCCAAACAGGACAAAGGAGAAAGAGACATCAACAGAAGGAATTAAAATTCCTGGGCCAGGTGTATCAAGGCATAGTCAGTATGACATTAAAGCGCCCTTAACCAGTAGTAGTACCATGACGGATACCACCGAGCCTCCTGAGATCAAGATTGTTCCTGCTTTGCCCAATCCCACAGATCAACCTGGAAAGAAACCAAAAAACAAATCTGTCCTCATCATAGGGAGCTCCATTTTACAAAGGATCCGTACCAGAGGATTGCATTCTAGTGTACAGGTCAGCACAAACCGAGGAGCAACCATCTCTAACATAAGGACAAAACTTACAAAAATGGATGTGTCATCATATAAAAATATTATTGTTTTAGCTGGTGGAAATGATGCTTCAAGGCGGCGTAATGCAGAGGGCATTGAACATGATTTTGCGGAAATAATCGCGGACCTCCAACATCGGAATCCCAGTGCACGTGTGTTTATTTCGGAAGTGTTGGCTAGGCGAGATACCAATGTCAGTGATGTTAATGAAATTATTAAAGATGTATGTGAAATGTATGGTGTCACTGTGATCCCTACTTCAGAAATCTTTGGAGATGGAAAGTTCAAACAGGGATACTACTGGAAAGATGGAATCCACCTGTCAGACAGAGGTAACACCTATTTTTAAGAAAGGTGACAAAGCTGACCCGAATAATTATCGTCCTATTTCTATTCTACCAACTGTATCTAAATTGATAGAAAAACATGTAGCTAAGCTAATACAAAATTTCACTAATGAATTCGATCTTCTAACTCAATCCCAGTCGGGATTTAGGGCACTCCATTCTTGTCAAACTTCCCTTACAAGACTAACAGAAAGTTGGCTTAATGTAATGGATCGTGGTGAACTAATTGGAATTACATTTATAGATTTTAGTAAAGCATTTGACTTGGTGAATCATGACATTCTTCTAGAGAAATTAACCCATTACAAATTTGACCAAACAGCTATAAAGTGGTTTAAATCATATCTTTACAATAGGACCCAGTGTGTTAAATTTGGAACATGTGTCTCCAATACACTACCCGTCACAGCAGGAGTACCACAAGGGTCAATTTTAGGTCCACTTTTATTTTTATTGTACATAAACGACCTTCCTTTACATGTAAACAATTCAAATATTGATATGTTTGTTGATGATGTTACTTTGTACTCTAATAATCATAATGCAAGATGTTTAGAAAATACACTAAATTTAGATCTTTGTGAAATTGAGAAATGGTGTGCTCAAAATCAAATGGTATTAAATGTAGATAAAACGAAATGTATGTTAATGGGAACACAACAAAGAAAATCAAAACTAGAAAATCCAAATTTACAACTTTATGCCTCAGACAAAACAATTGAAATGGTTGAAACTGAAAAAATTCTTGGTGTACATATTGATGATAAGTTACAGTATGCGAATCTTATTGATTCGGTTTGTAAAACTTTAAATTATAAGTTATTTACTCTTCGTAGGATTAAAAAATTTCTCCCTCTTCATACCAGGAAACTATATTACAATGCTTATATTTTACCATCTATTAACTATTGTTTGACTGTTTGGGGTAATGCCCCTAAGAAGGACATGGACAGACTATTTAAACTAGAAAAAAGGGCAGCAAGGATTATTCTTGATGCAAGTCCTGATTCTTCATCTAAACCACTATTTGAGAAACTTGGATGGTTAACTATTTATGAGCTAGTTGATCTGTACAAATACATATTATTATACAAAATTTTCAGCGGAATGACTCCCGAATATCTTCATAATTTATTTGAATTTCACTCTTCAACTTCCTATAACCTGCGATCTGAAACTAATTACGATCTTAAATTACCAAAATTTCATACAAACTTATTCAAGACCTCTTTTCAGTACTCAGGTGTACATCTATGGAATAAACTTCCACAATACATTAGACTCTCTGAATCTTTACAAGCATTTAAACGTAATGTAGAAATTTACATTATCAGCTGTCGCTCAATTATTTGAGCATATGTTTATGATCGTCATATTTCTGTATTGTCTTATGTCTTAATCTAGTATTTAAAAAATCACTACTTTTAATTTTTTTTTTACAATATATAAGACATTTTGGAACCGTAATTCATATCCGGAAAGTTAAAAAGTCTTGTTCTTGGGGAACAATGCAACAACTATGATAAAATTCTAAATTAATGAATATCTGATAAGAAATGTAAAACAAACGGAAACCTCGATCCTAATCACCATTAAAACAAAGTATATAGCGAATCCGAACACCCTACTCCATTTCCTCCAAAATAGGATATAATTTTTTCAGATACAAGCATTCAATCAATTGCCAAAACAGATTCATCTTATTTACATGAATACATAATGTAAAGAAAAAATAATTCACTGCATCGTATGATTTATACATGTACATGTATTGTAACGTGTTTTGTGTTATTTTTACTGATGCATAGGATATGCTTTTTTCTCGAAAGGTTGTCCTCAAACATTAAACTGTACGTAAATATAACAAAAAACTAGATAGATACAAATAATCATGCGGAACCTTAAATGATAGACTTTGATAATTTTTGAGGAAAACACATTTTTTTGAAAGGAAGTCCTTGGAAAATATGTATGAAGTTAACTTCTTAAAACAGATATTTCATTGAATTGTTTCCTGATGCATAAGTGAGCAATATTTCCAAAAAATTGATCCAGTTTCATTCAACAAATTAGATAACACAGTAAGCTTGGTGCCCGAGTGACCAAACAGCTATAAAGTTGTTTAAATCATATCTTTACAATAGGACCCAGTGTGTTAAATTTGGAACATGTGTCTCCAATACACTACCCGTCACAGCAGGAGTACCACAAGGGTCAATTTTAGGTCCACTTTTATTTTTATTGTACATAAACGACCTTCCTTTACATGTAAACAATTCAAATATTGATATGTTTGTTGATGATGTTACTTTGTACTCTAATAATCATAATGCAAGATGTTTAGAAAATACACTAAATTTAGATCTTTGTGAAATTGAGAAATGGTGTGCTCAAAATCAAATGGTATTAAATGTAGATAAAACGAAATGTATGTTAATGGGAACACAACAAAGAAAATCAAAACTAGAAAATCCAAATTTACAACTTTATGCCTCAGACAAAACAATTGAAATGGTTGAAACTGAAAAAATTCTTGGTGTACATATTGATGATAAGGTACAGTATGCGAATCTTATTGATTCGGTTTGTAAAACTTTAAATTATAAGTTATTTACTCTTCGTAGGATTAAAAAATTTCTCCCTCTTCATACCAGGAAACTATATTACAATGCTTATATTTTACCATCTATTAACTATTGTTTGACTGTTTGGGGTAATGCCCCTAAGAAGGACATGGACAGACTATTTAAACTAGAAAAAAGGGCAGCAAGGATTATTCTTGATGCAAGTCCTGATTCTTCATCTAAACCACTATTTGAGAAACTTGGATGGTTAACTATTTATGAGCTACTTTGATCTGTACAAATACATATTATTATACAAAATTTTCAGCGGAATGACTCCCGAATATCTTCATAATTTATTTGAATTTCACTCTTCAACTTCCTATAACCTGCGATCTGAAACTAATTACGATCTTAAATTACCAAAATTTTATACAAACTTATTCAAGACCTCTTTTCAGTACTCAGGTGTACATCTATGGAATAAACTTCCACAATACATTAGACTCTCTGAATCTTTACAAGCATTTAAACGTAATGTAGAAATTTACATTATCAGCTGTCGCTCAATTATTTGAGCATATGTTTATGATCGTCATATTTCTGTATTGTCTTATTTCTGTACATGGACACTGTTTTCATAATTTGTGATTGTAATTCCTATTATATATGATGAATTGTATCTTGTATCTTTTTGTAATTGATGTATAGAGGGCCCTGGGGAAGAATAGTGCATGCACTTACCAGGTTACCTTCTTTAAATAAATAAAGTTTTATTATTATTAAGGTCTTCCGTCTTCAGCGGAAGACCTTCTTGTTATTCTTAGGTTTCTTTTTCACTTTTATTATTATTATTGTTTTTTTTTTCTTACCGATTTTGTGCACGCGATTTCTCGAAAACGGCTCGATGGATTTCCATGAAACTTTTAGGACTTATGTAACATCACTTGAACCTTATGCGTTTTTTTCTGTTTTGATGACGTCACTTCCGGTTCGGAGTTATCAGCACAAAATTGATTTTTTAAGGGTCAGTTTGTCCGCACGATTTCTCCTAAAGGACTTTAGATAGACACGTGATACTTTCAGGTCTAGTAGACCTATGTCTGTAGATTTGTGGAATGTATTTTATTTTTACCGGAAGTGTTGCACGTCGGCGCTCGGTATGGCCCGAAAATAGGCCTATCGCGAATTTCAAAATTTTTAGCACTTTTTCTACGATATCTTTTTACCTGGAAATATTTTGTTAAAACATATAGAACAAAAGAAGTGTAGAATTTTAAGTTCTTCCAAATGATATCTCGGAAAAAGGGCTGGCCCCTTAAATTAGGGGTCTTCAGGGGCCGAAAGTTTTTCCTTTATATCTCAAAAAGTATTGAGAATTTGTAATACGTCCATGAAGCAAAGTTGTTCAAAATGTCAAGCTTAATCTAATGGAGTCGTCAAAATACGTCCGTCGACGTCATTTCCGGCCAAACCGGAAGTAGTCGAAAAACGCGTATTTTTACCGTTCTTGAAAAGTGTTTGGGTAACATCTGTCACTGGGAGCATAAAAATTAATTTGATGTCCGTCGTCAACACTTCCGGTCACACGGGAAGTAGCAATAAACTTCCGGTCAAACAGGACGGAAGACCTACTCGTTGCTTTGCAACGAGCTTTGCTCTAGTTATTATTATTATTATTATTATATTAATATTATTATTATTATTATTATTATTAAGGTCTTCCGTCTTCAGCGGAAGACCTTACTGTTATTCTTAGGTTTCTTTTCCAATATTTTTATTAAGGTCTTCCGTCTTCAGCGGAAGACCTTACTGTTATTCTTAGGTTTCTTTTCCACTATTTTTATTAAGGTCTTCCGTCTTCAGCGGAAGACCTTCTTGTTATTCTTAGGTTTCTTTTCCACTATTTTTATTATTATTAAGGTCTTCCGTCTTAAACGGAAGACCTTCTTGTTATTCTTAGGTTTCTTTTCCACTATTTTTAAGGTCTTCCGTCTTCAGCGGAAGACCTTCTTGTTATTCGTTTGTTTCTTTTCCACTGTTTTTCTTCTTATTTTTTTTTCCTACCGATTTTGTGCACGCGATTTCTAAAAAACGGCTGGTGATATTTTTATGAAACTTTCAGATCTGATAGAACATAAAAAAAACTTGATGCATTTTTTCTTATTTTGATGACGTCACTTCCGGTTCGAAGATTTTTGCAATTTTGTGATTTTTAAGGGTCAGTTTGTCCGTCGCTCTTCCTAAAAACCGCGCATCACAGGAAGATGAAACCTTTTCTGGAAGATAGAACAACATATGTAGATTTGCATTGCGTTGTTAACTTTCACCGGAAGTACTGCACGTTAACGCTCGGTATGGTCTGAAAAAAGTCATATTGAGCGTTTAAAAATTTCTAACACTTTTTCTATTATATCACTTTACTTGTAAATATTTTGTTAAAACATATAGAACAAAAGTTGTGAAAAATGTTGAGATCTTTCAAATGATATCTCGAAAAAAAAGGGCTGACCCCTAAAATAAGGGATCTAGAGGGGCCAAAAGTTTTTACTTGATATCTCAAAAAGTATTGAGAATTTGTAATACGTCAAAGAAGCAAAATTGTTCAAAATGTCAAGCTTAATCTATTGAAATCATCAAAATACGTCCGGCGTCGCCACTTCCGGCCAAACCGGAAGTAGTCGAAAATGCATATTTTTGCCTTCTTGACAAGTTTTTTGCGTAACCTAAGTTTCTGGGAGCATAAAAATTAATTTTTCGTCCGTCGTCGTCACTTCCGGTTAAACCGGAAGTAGCAAAAAATTGCTTATTTTTGCATTAATTAACATAGATTTAGATGATTCAAACCATTTTTAGGCGTTATTTTTCATTTTTTTAGAAATGACTTCTACTTCCGGTCAAACAGGACGGAAGACCTACTCGTTGCTTTGCAACGAGCTTTGCTCTAGTTAGGGTCTTCCGTCTTCAGCGGAAGACCCTTCTATTATTCTTATGTTTCTTTTTCAATTTTCTTATTATTAGGGTCTTCCGTCTTCAGCGGAAGACCCTTCTATTATTCTTATGTTTCTTTTTCACTTTTCTTATTATTATTAGGGTCTTCCGTCTTCAGCGGAAGACCCTTCTATTATTCTTCGGTTTCTTTTTCCCCTTTATTATTTTTCTTCTTTTTTTCTTCTTACAAAATTTGTGCAGAGGATTTCTCGGAGATGACTCGACCGATTTTATCCAAATTTTCATGGATGATGCATTGACATCTGAAGTTAATTCCGGCAAGTCCTTTTTTTAGAGGACCTCCGTGTCTGTCACGTTACTCAAAAACGGCTCAAGCTAGAAAGCTGATTTTTTCAGGGATGATAGAGGACATGTTGCCATGTTGCACCTGGGTCATGATATTTTCCGGAAGTGCATAGTATGGAAGCTCGGTAGGGGTCAAAATTTAGGACACGAATCATGACTGATTTTTTAAGACATTTTGCATCATATCTTTTAAAGTATAATTCTTTTGTTAAAATATACTGAACAAAATTTTTGCAGAATGACAAGATCCGTAATATGATATCAAGAAAAAAGTGCTGACTCATCACATTAGGGGCCAAAAGGGGCTAAAAGTCTTTTTTCAATAACTCTTTAACGGTCAATATTTTGTTATAAATTACTGAAACAAAAATATTTATCTTATAAATCTACAACTGCATATTATAATTTTTATGTCATATGATACATAATTAGGGGCCACAAGGGGCTAAAATGCTAAATCTTTGACGTTTAATATCTCAAAAAGTGGGAAATATTTTGATAAGTAATATGAACAAAAGATGTTCAAAATAATGTTCTAAACAATATGCAACCTTTCATTTTTCGCTAAACGTCCCCATTAAGGAGTTGAAGGGTTGGCCCCTAAATATTTCTTTTGCAAATAACTCGAAAACAAAAGAGAATCTCTGAATAGTTGTTGAACAAAAAGTGTTTAAAATCATGAGAACTTTAAGATAAGATCAGGAAAAAGGGGCTGGGCACTAACCTTAGGGGCCAAGAGGGGCCAAAAGTCTTCAAACGATAACTCTTTAGCAGTCAGTATTTTGTTATACATTACTGAAGCAAAGATGTTTATCTCAACAATCTACAACTATATTTTATTATTTTTATGTCGTATGATTCATAATTAGGGGCCTCAAGGGGCCAGAATGCTAAATCTTTTAACGCTTTATATCTCGAAAGTGAGAAATATTTTGATAAGTAATATTGAACAAAAGATATTCAAAATAATGCTCTAAACATTATGTAACCTTTTATTTTTGACTAAACGTCACCATTAAGGAGTTGAAGGGTCGGCCCCTAAATATTTCTTTTACAAATAGCTCGAAAACAAAAGAGAATCTCTGAATAGTTGTTGAACAAAAAGTATTTAAAATATTAAGAGCTTTAACATGAAATCAAGAAAAGGGGGCTGAGAACTCAAATCAGGGGCCACGAGGGGCCAAAAGTCTTCAATCGATAACTCTTTAGCAGTCAGTACTTTGTTATACATTACTGAAGCAAAGATGTTTATCTCAACAATCTACAACTATATTTTATGATTTTTATGTCGTATGATACATAATTAGGGGCCACAAGGGGCCAGAATGCTAAATCTATAACGCTTTATATCTCGAAAGTGAGAAATATTTTGATAAGTAATATTGAACAAAATAGGTTCAAAATAATGTTCTGAACAATATGCAACCTTCCATTTTTCGCTAAACATCCCCATTAAGGAGTTGAAGGGTCGGCCCCTAAATATTTTTTTTTACAAGTAGCTCGAAAACGAACTAGAATCTCTTTATAGTTGTTGAACAAAAAGTGTTCAAAATCTTAAGAGCTTTAACATGAAATCAAGAAAAGGGGGCTGAGAACTCAAATCAGGGGCCACGAGGGGCCAAAAGTCTTCAATCGATATCTCTTCAGCATTTAATATTTTGTAATACATTACTGAAGCAAATATGTTTATCTCAACAATCTACAACTATATTTCATGATTTAAATGTCATATGGTACATACTTAGGGGCCATAAGGGGCCAAAATGCTCAATCTTTGACATTTTATATCTCGAAAGTGAGAAATATTTTGATAAGTAATATTGAACAAAAAATGTTTAAAATAATGTTCTGAACAATATGCAACCTTCCATTTTTCGCTAAATATCCCCATTAAGGAGTTATAGGGTCGGCCCCTAAATATTTTTTTTGCCAATAACTCAAAAACAAAAAAAGAATCTCTGAATAGTTGTTGAACTAAAAGTGATCATAATCCTGAGAGCTTTAAGATGATATGAAGAAAAGATAGGACCGATCCTTAATGTTTTGGGCCGTGAGGGGCCAAAAGTCGATTTTTTAAAGTCTTTAATGTCCAATGTCTTTTTACAGATTATGGAAAATCATTATTTCAGAATGAAAATCTCAATCAAAATCTTATCTCTTCTTATCAACAAGCGGACGGAAGACCCACTCGTTGCTCGCAACGAGTTCGTATCTAGTTATTATTCTTTTTTTCTCAGAGATGGTTGGATGGATTTCCTTCAAATTTTCAGGGATGATGCTGGATGATCTGAAGTTTATACCGGCTGAGGGATTTTCTGAAAATCACTTCCGGTCTAGAGTTATCGCCCTTTTTTTAAAAATCAGAGAACCTTCTTGTCCGTCCATTATCTCAAAAACGGCTCGAGTTAGAGGGCTGAAATTTTCAGTGATGATAGAAGACATGTTCCCATGTTACTGGGAGTTTGGATAGTTTCCGGAAGTATATAGTATGGAAGCTCGGTAGGGGTCAAAATTAAGGATACATTTTATGAATGATTTTTTGAGACATTTTGCATCATATCTTTTGAAATATAATTAATTTGTTAAAACATATTGAACAATATTTGTGAAAAATCACAAGATCTTTAAGATGTTACCTTGAAAAAAGTGCTGAGTCATCACATTAAGGGCAAGAGGGGCCAAAAGTCTTCAATCGATAACTCTTTAGTAGAATACATTTCGTAATACATTACTGTGGCAAAAATGTTTATCTGAACAATCTACAATTATATATTATAATTTTCATGTCGTATGGTACATAATTAGGGGCCAGAAGGGGCCAGAATGCTAAATCTTTGACCCCTTATATCTCGAAAGTGAGAAATATTCTGATAAGTAATATTGAACAAAAGATGTTCAAAGTCATATTCTGGACAATATGCAACCTTTCATTTTTTGCTAAACGTCTCCATTAAGAAGTTGAAGGGTTGGCCCCTAAATATTTCTTTTGCGAATAACTCGAATACGAAAAAGAATCTCTGAATAGGTGTTGAACAAAAAGTGTTCAAAATCCTAAAAGCTTAAAGATGAAATCCAGAAAAAGGGGCTGGGCACTCAAATTAGGGGCCAAGAGGGGCCAAAAGTCTTCAATCGATAACTCTTTATCTTTTAATATTTTGTAATACATTACTGAAGCAAAGATGTCTATCTCAGCCATCTGTTGAACAAAAAGTGTTTAAAATCATGAGAACTTTAAGATAAGATCAGGAAAAAGGGGCTGGGCACTAACCTTAGGGGCCACGAGGGGCCAAAAGTCTTCAAACGATAACTCTTTAGCAGTCAGTATTTTGTTATACATTACTGAAGCAAAGATGTTTATCTCAACAATCTACAACTATATTTTATTATTTTTATGTCGTATGATTCATAATTAGGGGCCTCAAGGGGCCAGAATGCTAAATCTCTTAACGCTTTATATCTCGAAAGTGAGAAATATTTTGATAAGTAATATTGAACAAAAGATATTCAAAACTAGTGCTAATTGTAACGGGGACCGTTACAGATGTTCCCCAAACGCTCCCCATGTCCCTTATCGTGCCTTATTCCTCTGAGACCTTTTATAAATATGCTAAGTATCCCAGGATTTCATTTAAGAATATAAAAGTTACAATGATATCAACTATCAACGATATATTGTTTAACGTTTTGCATGCGCGCACACGTACATGTACATGCATATGCAAGATGATTATGGCATGTTGATTAAGCGATTAACATATCTTTCTATCCCGCAAATCAAAGAAAAAAATACATATATAAATTTACCATTTTTCAAGCATATGTCATATTTTTAATATATCGATTCACGTTTTATTTCTCTACTTATTTTAACATCGGGCTCAAAGTTGGTTTTATTCCGACGACAAGACAGGGTTAAAGTCGACTAAGGGTGTCACGCCAATACCTAACCAATCAAAATGAACTTATTCAATAGTAGTTCCATACATGGAAAAGGGATTTTCCTTTCTGTTCAGAATTTTTTTAATATTTCCTCTCAGGCCATTTTGACAACTCTGATACCTGTGCCTGGTAAATTTTATATACTTTGTAAATAAATATATAAAGGTTTTTTGACCGGAACTATTCATTTTTTCCAATGCATAGGGGGCTACTCTCTGGGTTTTACAATAGATGTTTAAAAAGACATTCGTGTCAGCTAATGTGACCTATATTGTTTAACACCTTCTTATTAATATTTTTTTTCCTGAATGCAAATAGCTGATTATTTTACGAAGGAGCGTACATGTATATTGATTTTTAATATACCGAAAATCGCTATTTCTGGGGATTGCGTAATTCTAAAAAAAATTCAAATAAATTTCAAAGGTAAATTAAACAAAGGATGCTTGGTATTAAAATATTATTTCAAATCAGTAGAATTGAATGCTATTAACGACATCTGAATAAATTGGCTATAAAAGGCTTATATGCCAACTTTGGTCATCTGCACTTTAATTTTAAACACGACAGGATTTGTAATTTTTTTCTGTAAAAATTAATAATTTCTATATACTTTGGAAACTCAAATGAAATATTTTAATACACTTTCCTCGAGCTCTTTTCTGCAGTTTTCCTGAAATTTTATGTGGGTTCGAGGTGTTATTTGAGTTTAACAGTGATTCTCTACGTTGCCATTAATTTGATTTGTTTGTGTGTGTGTGTGTGGGGGGGGGGGGTTATTTTTATTCTTAACCTATTTAACGTTGGGGTTGAATCTTGTATCTTATTCCAAGAACTTAAGATTGATTGTGACATTTGGATGAAAGGTCAAGGTCATTAAAAACCACCACCTCTTTAACTTCTGACCTGTCAATCGAAATAAACTCTGAAAGGTGTTTCTAGATACATGTACATGTACTTCATGTTTCTTTTTACCCTTGGGTCAAGGACAAAGGTTAAGGTCGATTTCAAGTTCATAGGTCAAGGTGATTTTGGTAAATAGCTAATATCAACATTTTATTCAGGTTACCAGTGACCTTGACCTAAGTTTCAAGGTCAAGGGTAAAAAGATCAGCATGCTTCAGTATGTTACATGTCTTGACATTTAGAAGTTCTTAATTCTGCATGAACATCAAACACTCAAGTATACTGTCTTTTAATACATTGTGTGCGGTCGCATGTGCATGCACGTCCATGCATTTACTTTTGATAGTAGTATAATGTAGGCAATCATTATATCTATTCATATTTGAAATTTCACCCTGTATTATTGAGAACCAAGAAAGTTGTAGGCATTTAAAGTTTTAGCCAATCAGATTGCAGCACACGTGCATGTGCGTGTGTTCATGATTATTCTTATATATCAAGCTGTAGATCTTCCTAATGTAAGACTATGTTCAAAATTTCAAAGGATTTTGTCAGAAAACAAAATAGATATTTAGACTTTTAGTTTCAGCCAATCGCAGCGAAGGGCACCTGCATGCGCGTGAGATCTTGCTATTTTGACCATGTCATCATGTCTATACTACTATTATATCCTTATATTATGAGTTTCAAAGCATTTCATCCAATATTTAAAAAGTTACGGCTAAATCTATTATATTGGTCATTTCACGTGTTACACGTGCGCACACATGCACGCACGTGCGCGCAAAATGACCTTCGTTCCGCACATCTACATAACATACCTAGTGACCCTAAAAAGGTTTCACCTAGATCGGATGAGCAGTTTACGAGAACACTCGCGGACAAAAAAGTACCGGAGAACAAAGAAAAAATTCAGAAAAAGTAAAAACAATATGTTCCCAAACTCCGTTTGGGGAACATAATAATGCTCTAAACATTATGTAACCTTTTATTTTTGACTAAACGTCACCATTAAGGAGTTGAAGGGTCGGCCCCTAAATATTTCTTTTACAAATAGCTCGAAAACAAAAGAGAATCTCTGAATAGTTGTTGAACAAAAAGTATTTAAAATATTAAGAGCTTTAACATGAAATCAAGAAAAGGGGGCTGAGAACTCAAATCAGGGGCCACGAGGGGCCAAAAGTCTTCAATCGATAACTCTTTAGCAGTCAGTATTTTGTTATACATTACTGAAGCAAAGATGTTTATCTCAACAATCTACAACTATATTTTATGATTTTTATGTCGTATGATACATAATTAGGGGCCACAAGGGGCCAGAATGCTAAATCTATAACGCTTTATATCTCGAAAGTGAGAAATATTTTGATAAGTAATATTGAACAAAATAGGTTCAAAATAATGTTCTGAACAATATGCAACCTTCCATTTTTCGCTAAACATCCCCATTAAGGAGTTGAAGGGTCGGCCCCTAAATATTTTTTTTTACAAGTAGCTCGAAAACGAACTAGAATCTCTTTATAGTTGTTGAACAAAAAGTGTTCAAAATCTTAAGAGCTTTAACATGAAATCAAGAAAAGGGGGCTGAGAACTCAAATCAGGGGCCACGAGGGGCCAAAAGTCTTCAATCGATATCTCTTCAGCATTTAATATTTTGTAATACATTACTGAAGCAAATATGTTTATCTCAACAATCTACAACTATATTTCATGATTTAAATGTCATATGGTACATACTTAGGGGCCATAAGGGGCCAAAATGCTCAATCTTTGACATTTTATATCTCGAAAGTGAGAAATATTTTGATAAGTAATATTGAACAAAAAATGTTTAAAATAATGTTCTGAACAATATGCAACCTTCCATTTTTCGCTAAATATCCCCATTAAGGAGTTATAGGGTCGGCCCCTAAATATTTTTTTTGCCAATAACTCAAAAACAAAAAAAGAATCTCTGAATAGTTGTTGAACTAAAAGTGATCATAATCCTGAGAGCTTTAAGATGATATGAAGAAAAGATAGGACCGATCCTTAATGTTTTGGGCCGTGAGGGGCCAAAAGTCGATTTTTTAAAGTCTTTAATGTCCAATGTCTTTTTACAGATTATGGAAAATCATTATTTCAGAATGAAAATCTCAATCAAAATCTTATCTCTTCTTATCAACAAGCGGACGGAAGACCCACTCGTTGCTCGCAACGAGTTCGTATCTAGTTATTATTCTTTTTTTCTCAGAGATGGTTGGATGGATTTCCTTCAAATTTTCAGGGATGATGCTGGATGATCTGAAGTTTATACCGGCTGAGGGATTTTCTGAAAATCACTTCCGGTCTAGAGTTATCGCCCTTTTTTTAAAAATCAGAGAACCTTCTTGTCCGTCCATTATCTCAAAAACGGCTCGAGTTAGAGGGCTGAAATTTTCAGTGATGATAGAAGACATGTTCCCATGTTACTGGGAGTTTGGATAGTTTCCGGAAGTATATAGTATGGAAGCTCGGTAGGGGTCAAAATTAAGGATACATTTTATGAATGATTTTTTGAGACATTTTGCATCATATCTTTTGAAATATAATTAATTTGTTAAAACATATTGAACAATATTTGTGAAAAATCACAAGATCTTTAAGATGTTACCTTGAAAAAAGTGCTGAGTCATCACATTAAGGGCAAGAGGGGCCAAAAGTCTTCAATCGATAACTCTTTAGTAGAATACATTTCGTAATACATTACTGTGGCAAAAATGTTTATCTGAACAATCTACAATTATATATTATAATTTTCATGTCGTATGGTACATAATTAGGGGCCAGAAGGGGCCAGAATGCTAAATCTTTGACCCCTTATATCTCGAAAGTGAGAAATATTCTGATAAGTAATATTGAACAAAAGATGTTCAAAGTCATATTCTGGACAATATGCAACCTTTCATTTTTTGCTAAACGTCTCCATTAAGAAGTTGAAGGGTTGGCCCCTAAATATTTCTTTTGCGAATAACTCGAATACGAAAAAGAATCTCTGAATAGGTGTTGAACAAAAAGTGTTCAAAATCCTAAAAGCTTAAAGATGAAATCCAGAAAAAGGGGCTGGGCACTCAAATTAGGGGCCAAGAGGGGCCAAAAGTCTTCAATCGATAACTCTTTATCTTTTAATATTTTGTAATACATTACTGAAGCAAAGATGTCTATCTCAGCCATCTGTTGAACAAAAAGTGTTTAAAATCATGAGAACTTTAAGATAAGATCAGGAAAAAGGGGCTGGGCACTAACCTTAGGGGCCACGAGGGGCCAAAAGTCTTCAATACGATAACTCTTTAGCAGTTAATATTTTGTAATAAATTACTGAAGCAAAGATGTTTATCTCAACAATCTACAACTATATTTTATTATTTTTATGTCGTATGATTCATAATTAGGGGCCTCAAGGGGCCAGAATGCTAAATCTTTTAACGCTTTATATCTCGAAAGTGAGAAATATTTTGATAAGTAATATTGAACAAAAGATATTCAAAACTAGTGCTAATTGTAACGGGGACCGTTACAGATGTTCCCCAAACGCTCCCCATGTCCCTTATCGTGCCTTATTCCTCTGAGACCTTTTATAAATATGCTAAGTATCCCAGGATTTCATTTAAGAATATAAAAGTTACAATGATATCAACTATCAACGATATATTGTTTAACGTTTTGCATGCGCGCACACGTACATGTACATGCATATGCAAGATGATTATGGCATGTTGATTAAGCGATTAACATATCTTTCTATCCCGCAAATCAAAGAAAAAAATACATATATAAATTTACCATTTTTCAAGCATATGTCATATTTTTAATATATCGATTCACGTTTTATTTCTCTACTTATTTTAACATCGGGCTCAAAGTTGGTTTTATTCCGACGACAAGACAGGGTTAAAGTCGACTAAGGGTGTCACGCCAATACCTAACCAATCAAAATGAACTTATTCAATAGTAGTTCCATACATGGAAAAGGGATTTTCCTTTCTGTTCAGAATTTTTTTAATATTTCCTCTCAGGCCATTTTGACAACTCTGATACCTGTGCCTGGTAAATTTTATATACTTTGTAAATAAATATATAAAGGTTTTTTGACCGGAACTATTCATTTTTTCCAATGCATAGGGGGCTACTCTCTGGGTTTTACAATAGATGTTTAAAAAGACATTCGTGTCAGCTAATGTGACCTATATTGTTTAACACCTTCTTATTAATATTTTTTTTCCTGAATGCAAATAGCTGATTATTTTACGAAGGAGCGTACATGTATATTGATTTTTAATATACCGAAAATCGCTATTTCTGGGGATTGCGTAATTCTAAAAAAAATTCAAATAAATTTCAAAGGTAAATTAAACAAAGGATGCTTGGTATTAAAATATTATTTCAAATCAGTAGAATTGAATGCTATTAACGACATCTGAATAAATTGGCTATAAAAGGCTTATATGCCAACTTTGGTCATCTGCACTTTAATTTTAAACACGACAGGATTTGTAATTTTTTTCTGTATAAATTAATAATTTCTATATACTTTGGAAACTCAAATCAAATATTTTAATACACTTTCCTCGAGCTCTTTTCTGCAGTTTTCCTGAAATTTTATGTGGGTTCGAGGTGTTATTTGAGTTTAACAGTGATTCTCTACGTTGCCATTAATTTGATTTGTTTGTGTGTGTGTGTGTGGGGGGGGGGGGGTTATTTTTATTCTTAACCTATTTAACGTTGGGGTTGAATCTTGTATCTTATTCCAAGAACTTAAGATTGATTGTGACATTTGGATGAAAGGTCAAGGTCATTAAAAACCACCACCTCTTTAACTTCTGACCTGTCAATCGAAATAAACTCTGAAAGGTGTTTCTAGATACATGTACATGTACTTCATGTTTCTTTTTACCCTTGGGTCAAGGACAAAGGTTAAGGTCGATTTCAAGTTCATAGGTCAAGGTGATTTTGGTAAATAGCTAATATCAACATTTTATTCAGGTTACCAGTGACCTTGACCTAAGTTTCAAGGTCAAGGGTAAAAAGATCAGCATGCTTCAGTATGTTACATGTCTTGACATTTAGAAGTTCTTTATTCTGCATGAACATCAAACACTCAAGTATACTGTCTTTTAATACATTGTGTGCGGTCGCATGTGCATGCACGTCCATGCATTTACTTTTGATAGTAGTATAATGTAGGCAATCATTATATCTATTCATATTTGAAATTTCACCCTGTATTATTGAGAACCAAGAAAGTTGTAGGCATTTAAAGTTTTAGCCAATCAGATTGCAGCACACGTGCATGTGCGTGTGTTCATGATTATTCTTATATATCAAGCTGTAGATCTTCCTAATGTAAGACTATGTTCAAAATTTCAAAGGATTTTGTCAGAAAACAAAATAGATATTTAGACTTTTAGTTTCAGCCAATCGCAGCGAAGGGCACCTGCATGCGCGTGAGATCTTGCTATTTTGACCATGTCATCATGTCTATACTACTATTATATCCTTATATTATGAGTTTCAAAGCATTTCATCCAATATTTAAAAAGTTACGGCTAAATCTATTATATTGGTCATTTCACGTGTTACACGTGCGCACACATGCACGCACGTGCGCGCAAAATGACCTTCGTTCCGCACATCTACACAACATACCTAGTGACCCTAAAAAGGTTTCACCTAGATCGGATGAGCAGTTTACGAGAACACTCGCGGACAAAAAAGTACCGGAGAACAAAGAAAAAATTCAGAAAAAGTAAAAACAATATGTTCCCAAACTCCGTTTGGGGAACATAATAATGCTCTAAACATTATGTAACCTTTTATTTTTGACTAAACGTCACCATTAAGGAGTTGAAGGGTCGGCCCCTAAATATTTCTTTTACAAATAGCTCGAAAACAAAAGAGAATCTCTGAATAGTTGTTGAACAAAAAGTATTTAAAATATTAAGAGCTTTAACATGAAATCAAGAAAAGGGGGCTGAGAACTCAAATCAGGGGCCACGAGGGGCCAAAAGTCTTCAATCGATAACTCTTTAGCAGTCAGTATTTTGTTATACATTACTGAAGCAAAGATGTTTATCTCAACAATCTACAACTATATTTTATGATTTTTATGTCGTATGATACATAATTAGGGGCCACAAGGGGCCAGAATGCTAAATCTATAACGCTTTATATCTCGAAAGTGAGAAATATTTTGATAAGTAATATTGAACAAAATAGGTTCAAAATAATGTTCTGAACAATATGCAACCTTCCATTTTTCGCTAAACATCCCCATTAAGGAGTTGAAGGGTCGGCCCCTAAATATTTCTTTTGCAAATAACTCGAAAACGAAAAAGATTCTCTGAATATTTATTGAACAGAAAATGTTCAGAATCCTAACAGCTTTAAGATGACATCAGGAAAAGGGGGCTGAGAACTCCAATTAGGGGTCAAGAGGGGCCAAAAGTCTTCAATCGATATCTCTTCAGCATTTAATATTTTGTAATACATTACTGAAGCAAATATGTTTATCTCAACAATCTACAACTATATTTCATGATTTAAATGTCATATGGTACATACTTAGGGGCCATAAGGGGCCAAAATGCTCAATCTTTGACATTTTATATCTCGAAAGTGAGAAATATTTTGATAAGTAATATTGAACAAAAAATGTTTAAAATAATGTTCTGAACAATATGCAACCTTCCATTTTTCGCTAAATATCCCCATTAAGGAGTTATAGGGTCGGCCCCTAAATATTTTTTTTGCCAATAACTCAAAAACAAAAAAAGAATCTCTGAATAGTTGTTGAACTAAAAGTGATCATAATCCTGAGAGCTTTAAGATGATATGAAGAAAAGATAGGACCGATCCTTAATGTTTTGGGCCGTGAGGGGCCAAAAGTCGATTTTTTAAAGTCTTTAATGTCCAATGTCTTTTTACAGATTATGGAAAATCATTATTTCAGAATGAAAATCTCAATCAAAATCTTATCTCTTCTTATCAACAAGCGGACGGAAGACCCACTCGTTGCTCGCAACGAGTTCGTATCTAGTTATTATTCTTTTTTTCTCAGAGATGGTTGGATGGATTTCCTTCAAATTTTCAGGGATGATGCTGGATGATCTGAAGTTTATACCGGCTGAGGGATTTTCTGAAAATCACTTCCGGTCTAGAGTTATCGCCCTTTTTTTAAAAATCAGAGAACCTTCTTGTCCGTCCATTATCTCAAAAACGGCTCGAGTTAGAGGGCTGAAATTTTCAGTGATGATAGAAGACATGTTCCCATGTTACTGGGAGTTTGGATAGTTTCCGGAAGTATATAGTATGGAAGCTCGGTAGGGGTCAAAATTAAGGATACATTTTATGAATGATTTTTTGAGACATTTTGCATCATATCTTTTGAAATATAATTAATTTGTTAAAACATATTGAACAATATTTGTGAAAAATCACAAGATCTTTAAGATGTTACCTTGAAAAAAGTGCTGAGTCATCACATTAAGGGCAAGAGGGGCCAAAAGTCTTCAATCGATAACTCTTTAGTAGAATACATTTCGTAATACATTACTGTGGCAAAAATGTTTATCTGAACAATCTACAATTATATATTATAATTTTCATGTCGTATGGTACATAATTAGGGGCCAGAAGGGGCCAGAATGCTAAATCTTTGACCCCTTATATCTCGAAAGTGAGAAATATTCTGATAAGTAATATTGAACAAAAGATGTTCAAAGTCATATTCTGGACAATATGCAACCTTTCATTTTTTGCTAAACGTCTCCATTAAGAAGTTGAAGGGTTGGCCCCTAAATATTTCTTTTGCGAATAACTCGAATACGAAAAAGAATCTCTGAATAGGTGTTGAACAAAAAGTGTTCAAAATCCTAAAAGCTTAAAGATGAAATCCAGAAAAAGGGGCTGGGCACTCAAATTAGGGGCCAAGAGGGGCCAAAAGTCTTCAATCGATAACTCTTTATCTTTTAATATTTTGTAATACATTACTGAAGCAAAGATGTCTATCTCAGCCATCTGTTGAACAAAAAGTGTTTAAAATCATGAGAACTTTAAGATAAGATCAGGAAAAAGGGGCTGGGCACTAACCTTAGGGGCCAAGAGGGGCCAAAAGTCTTCAATCGATAACTCTTTAGCAGTCAGTATTTTGTTATACATTACTGAAGCAAAGATGTTTATCTCAACAATCTACAACTATATTTTATTATTTTTATGTCGTATGATTCATAATTAGGGGCCTCAAGGGGCCAGAATGCTAAATCTTTTAACGCTTTATATCTCGAAAGTGAGAAATATTTTGATAAGTAATATTGAACAAAAGATATTCAAAATAATGCTCTAAACATTATGTAACCTTTTATTTTTGACTAAACGTCACCATTACGCAGTACAGTTAAGGTGCGCAATGGAAATATCGACTAAATTTTGTATTTAAAAATGTATTCGTATACGGGATGGCGATTATTTTTAGTACATTATTTATATCGGATAATTGTAATAATAATTGATAACTACATATCGAGGACGATTACATTTTATATTTAGACTAGTCACGTGATGCAGCAGTCACGCGATTTAAGAACATTGACTTGAAGTATTGATGTTACATATAAATATCACTAGTGCAAGGGCATAACCAAGTTAAATATCCAAGTTTAGTATATAAATATTTTCAACACGCATTGTAGTTTCTAAAAAGTGCTGCGATCCTGCCTAAATTCTGCAATTTCATTGTTAAAATTATACTTGTTTGACAGAATGCTATATTTTTTGCTGGTCAGCGGCATGAAATATTGATATAATTAAATTGTTTTTAGGATTTCATCAGGATCGCAGCACTTTTCAGATACCTTAATAATTCTATAGTTAAAATGTAAAAGCTTACTTTGATCCATAGAGTGTATGCCCTTGCACTAGATCGATTTATTAAGACCCATGTTACCCTCCGATGTACTTGCATACAAATATACGGCAGTGTCAATTAAATACGTAATGTACAGAGAATATGTTAATAAAATAGTGAAGAAGACATTAAATTCAAGTTATTGGCCCATAGGATATCTGTAAATAATATTTGATTGAATTACAAAATGCATATTTTGTTGAAAAAATATTACTTGATCTATCTCTCACTGCATTCAAGCTACGTCACGTTGTAAGAAATGACGTCATATTGACAAGTGTATTGCGATCAGTGACTTGTTTATAACTTGTTATGTGGGATTTAACTAAAGACAAAACAACATGCTGTAGTAAGTTTTTATGTAGTTTGATGATTTCTTACTGGTTGAATAAGCAGATAAACTAATTTTGTGGTATTTTAAAGAAATGTTGTATGACGTATATTAAGTATGATGTCATAGTCAAGTTTTCCCGTACAAATTAGGCTCCGCCTCCTTTTTGTAACCTTAACTGTGCTGCGTAAGGAGTTGAAGGGTCGGCCCCTAAATATTTCTTTTGCGAATAACTCGAAAACGAAAAAGAAGCTCTGAATAGTTTTTGAACAAAAAGTGTTCAAAATCATAAGAGCTTTAAGTTGAAATCAATAAAAAGGGGCTGGGCAGTCAAATTAGGGGCCAAAAGGGGCCATAAGTCTTTAATCGATAACTCTTTATCTTTAAATGTTTTGTAAAACATTACTGAAGCAAAGATGTTTATCTCAACTATTTACAACTATATATTATGATTTTTATGTCGTATGGTACATAATTAGGGGCCACAAGGGGCCGGAATGCTAAATCTCTGACACATCTTATTTCGAAAGTGAGAAATATTTTGATAAGTAATATTGAACAAAAGATGTTCAAAATCATGTTCTGAACAATATGAAACCTTTCATTTTTCACTAAACGTCCCCATTAGGGAGTTGAAGGGTTGGCCCCTAAATATTTCTTATGCTAATAACTCGAAAATGAAAAACAATCTCTGAACACTTGTTGAACAAAAAGTGTTAAAAAACATGAGATCTTCAAGATGATTTGAAGAAAAAAAGGGCTGGTCCCTTACATAAAGGGCCAAGAGGGGCCAGAATTTGAATTTATGACAATTCAACGTTCAATATTTAAAAAATACCATTACGGCAGCACAATCGTTTTTCTTAAGAAAATTATCATTTAAAAAAAATCTCAATCAAAATCTTATCTTATCTCATCAAGAATCGAACGGAAGACCCACTCGTTGTTCACAACGAGATCTCATCTAGTTATTATTAATTATTCTTTTTCTCTGCACAAATTTTGTGCAGAAGATTTCTCAGTGATGGCTCGATGGATTTGCTTCAAATTTTCAGGGTTGATGCAGGATCATCTGAAGTTTATACCATTTTAAGGATTTTTTGAAAATCACTTCCGGTCTAGAGTTATCGCCCTTTTATTAAAATTTAGCGGACCTTCTTGTCCGTCATTGATCTCAGAAACGACTTGAGCTAGAGCGCTGAAATTTTCAGTGATGATAGAGGACATGTCCCCATGTTACTGGGAGTTTGGATAGTTTCCGGAAGTACCTAGTATGGAAGCTCGGTAGGGGTCAAAATTTAGGTTACAAATTATGACTGATTTTTTCAGACATTTTTAATGATATCTTTTAAAATAGAATTATTTTGTTAAAACATACTGAACAACATTTGTGCAGAATCACAAGATCTTTCATATGATTCCATAAAAAAAGTGCTGAGTCATCACATTAAGGGCCAAAAGGGTCTAAAAGTCTTTTTTCAATAACTCTTTTACAGTCAATATTTTGTTATACATTAATGAAGCAAAAATGTTAATCTTAACAATCTACAACTGTTTATTATGATTTTAATATCGTTTGGTACATAATTAGGGGCCACAAGGGGCCAGAATGCTAAATCTTTGACGCTTTATATCTCGAAAGTGAGAAATATTTTGACAAGTAATATTGAACTAAAGATGTTCAAAATCATCTTCTAAACAATATGCAACCTTTCATTTTTCGCTAAACGTCCCCATTAGGGAGTTGAAGGGTTGGCCCCTTAATATTTCTTTTGCGAATAACTCGAAAACGAAAAAGAATCTCTGAATAGTTGTTGAACAAAAAGTGTTCAAAATCTTAAGAGCTTTAAAATGAAATCCAGGAAAAGGGGCTGCGCAGTTATGATAAGGCTGTCCGAAGGCCTAAAATGCCTTAAAAACATACATTTTATTTTGAGCTAGATTTTAATTTCAATATGTAAGCCTTGTTTGAAATTGCAGTCAACTTTAGTTGACAGCTTAATCAGGTATTATAATAAAATATTTTTGTGATGTCACATGACTGTGTTGATCAAGTGACGGAGATTTATGACATTCCTAAACGTTGCACAAAAATCGCCTCGGCACAAGTGCAAAACAAAAATATTGTGCAAAGTTTGTTACCTTGATCGATTCATCGGGATCTCTGGTACATAGAAAGTGCTGGGGGCAGGTTTAATTTTTACTTGTTAAGAAAATATTTTACGAGAAATTCAACTTACCGACAAATGAGGGGGTATTTTCCATGCCTTCTCGCAATTCATACAAAAATGGAAAATTTACACTCAATCCCCCAGCAAAATTCAGTTAGAGGACATACTTCTCTTGTAGATTCACGCAGAATATCTTCAATTTATCCTTGTCTTTCACTTGTGCCAGTCCAATATAAACACGATTCTTAAATTCTAACTCTGTCTACCGAAGTGTGAGGGGAGAGTTTCACACATAGTTTTTCTCTATTGTTTGATTATGTGCATATCAGACAAGGAAAAGAAATAAGAATATTTAAATTTCAAATGTTCACCTTCATAATAACACATCGGAGCTTAAAAACAATCCTAACACTTGGATAAAACAACAAGGACCCAAAATAAATCTACATAACATGTACAAATTATGACACTTTCCCCGTCATGTCAGCTCAAGTATGCAGTGACTTGACGTCATATTCTATTGTGACGTCATATCTAGGTAGTTCGAAGAAGTTACTACAGTCTGAACAGTTTTATATTTTACGGACAGCCTAATCCTAGCTGCGTGGGTACTCAAATTAGGGGCCAAAAGGGGCTAAAAGTCTTTTTTCGATAACTCTTTAACAGTCAATAATTTGTTATACATTGATGAAGCAAAAATGTTTATTTCAACAATATACAACTGTATATTATGATTTTAAAGTCGTACATTACATAATTAGGGGCTACAAGTGGCCAGAAGGCTAAATCTTTGATGCTTTATATCTCGAAAGAGAGAAATATTTTGACAAGTAATATTGAACAAAAGATGTTCAAAATCATCTTCTGAACAATATGCAATTTTTCATTTTTCGCTAAACGTCCCCATTAGGGAGTTGAAGGGTTGGCCCCTTAATATTTCTTTTGCGAATAACTCGAAAACGAAAAAGAATCTCTAAATAGTTGTTGTACAAAAAGTGTTCAAAATCCTAAGGGCTTTAAGATGAACTCCAGAAAAAGGGACTGGACACTCAAATTAGGGGCCAAGAGGGGCTAAAAGTCTTTTTTCGATAACTCTTTAACAGTCAATATTTTGTAATACATTAATGAATCAAAAATGTTTATCTCAACAACTTACAACTGCATATTATGATTTTTATATCGTATATATCATTATTTGGGGCTACAAGGGGCCAGAATGCTAAATCGTTGATGCTTTATATCTCGAAAGTGAGAAATAATTTTGACAAGTAATATTGAACAAAAGATGTTTAAAATCATGTTCTAAACAATATGCAACCTTTTTTTTCGCTAAACGTCCCCATTAGGGAGTTGAAGGGTTGGCCCCTTAATATTTCTTTTGCGAATAACTTGAAAACGAAAAAGAATCTCTGAATAGTTGTTGAACAAAAAGTGCTCAAAATCCTTAGAGCTTCAAAATGAAATCCAGGAAAAGGGGCTGGGTACTCAAATTAGGGGCCAAAAGGGGCTAAAAGTCTTTTTTCGATAACTCCTTAACAGTCAATAATTTGTTATACATTAATGAAGCAAGAATGTTTATTTCAACAATCTACAACTGTTTATTATGATTTTAAAGTCGTACATTACATAATAAGGGGCCACAAGGGGCCAGAAGCCTAAATCTTTGACGCTTTGTATCTCGAAAGTGAGAAATATTTTGATAAGTAATTTTGAACAAAAGATGTTCAAAATGATGTTCTGAACAATATGCAACCTTTCATTTTTCGCTAAACGTCCCCATTAGGGAGTTGAAGGGCTGGTCCCTTAATATTTCTTTTGCGAATAACTCGAAAACGAAAAAGAATCTCTGAATAGTTGTTGAACAGAAAGTGTTCATAATCCCAAGAGCTTTAAAATGTTATGAAGAAAAAAGGGCTGATCCCTTATATTAGGGGCCGTGAGGGGCCAAAAGTCGATTTTAGAAGTCTTTATTGTTCAATGTCTTTTTACAGATTATGGAAAATCATTACTTTAGAATGAAAATCTCATTCAAAATCTTATCTCATCTCATCAAGAATCGAACGGAAGACCCACTCGTTGTTCACAACGAGATCGTACCTAGTTAAGGTCTTCCGTCTTCAGCGGAAGACCTTATTGTTTTTCTTCGGTTTCTTTTTCACTTTTATTATTATTGTTTTTTTTCTTACCGATTTTGTGCACGCGATTTCTCAAAAACGGCTCAACAAAATCTTATGAAACTTTCAGGACGTATGGAACATCACTTGAACCTTATGAGTTTTTTTCCGATTCGATGACGTCACTTCCGGTCTAGAGATATCGTCGATTTTCTGATTTTTAAGGGTCATTTTGTCCACAATTTTTCCGAAAAACGGCTCTAGATAGAAACTTCAAACTTTGAGGCTAGGTAGAGCTATGTTTGGAGAGGTGCATCAGGTATATCAAATTTATCGGAAATGACGCACGTTGGCGCTCGCTATGGCCCGAAAATAGACCTATCACAAATTTCAAAATTTCTCACACCTTTTCTTCGATATCTTTTTACCTGAAAATATTTTGTGAAAACATTATGAACAAAAGATGTGTAGAATCCCAAGATCTTTCAAATGGTATCTCAAAAAAGGGCTGGCCCCTAAAATTAAGGGCTTAGAGGGGCCGAAAGTTTTTCCTTTATATCTCAAAAAGTATTGAGAATTTGTAATACGTCAAAGAAGCAAAGTTGTTCAAAATGTCAAGCTTTATCTAATGGAGTCGTCAAAATACGTCCGGTGACGTCACTTCCGGTCAAACCGGAAGTAGTCCAAAATTGCATAATTTTGCTGTTCTTGACAGGTTTTTGGATATCATATGTCACTAGAAGCTTAAATTTTAATTTTTCGTCCGTCGACGTCACTTCCGGTCAAACCGGAAGTAGCCAAATATGGCTTAATTTAATAAAATTTAACACAGATTTGGAGAATTAAACCATTTTTGGACTTCATTACTCTTTTTTTTTAAATGAAAGTTACTTCCGGTCAAACAGGACGGAAGACCTACTCGTTGCTTTGCAACGAGCTCGGCTCTAGTTATTATTGTTTTTTTTCTTACCGATTTTGTGCACGCGATTTCTCAAAAACGGCTCGATGGATTTCGATGAAACTTTTAGGACTTATGTAACATCACTTGAACCTAATGCGTTTTTTTCTGATTTGATGACGTCACTTCCGGTCCGGAGTTATAAGCATTTTTATGATTTTTTAAGGGTCAGTTTGTTCGCACGATTTCTCCTAAACGGCTTTAGATAGACACATGATATTTTCAGGTATAGTAGACCTAAGTCTGTAGATTTGCGGAATGTATTTCATTTTTATTGGAAGTGCCGCACATCGGCGCTCGCTACGGCCCGAAAATAGTCGTATCGCAAAATTCAAAATTTTTAACACCTTTTCTACGATATCTTTTTACCTGGAAATATTTTGTTAAAACATATAGAACAAAAGAAGTGTAGAATTCCAAGATCTTTCAAATGATATCTTTTAAAAAGGACTGGCCCCTAAAATTAAGGGCCTAGAAGGGCTGAAAGTTTTTCTTTTATATCTCATTAAGTATTGAGAATTTGTAATATCTCAAAGAAGCAATGTTGTTCAAAATGTAAAGCTCAATCTATTGGAATCATCAAAATACGTCAGTCGACGTCACTTCCGGCCAAACCGGAAGTAGTCAAAAAACGCGTATTTTTGTCGTTCTTAACCCGTTTTTGGGTAACATATGTCTCTGGGAGCATAAAAATAAATTTTCCGCCCGTCGTTGTCATTTCCGGTCAAACCGGAAGTAGCAAAAAATGGCTTATTTTAACATAAATAATATATATTAAGGTGATTAAAGCATTTTTTGGTGTTATTACTCATTTTTGTACAAAATGAAAGTTACTTCCGGTTACTTCCGGTCAAACAGGACGGAAGACCTACTCGTTGTTTTGCAACGAGCTTTGCTCTAGTTATTATTATTGGTTTTTTTTTCTTCCCAATTTTGTGCACGCGATTTCTCGAAAACGGCTCGATGGATTTCCATAAAACTTTCAGGACTTATGTAACATCACTTGAACCTTATGCGTTTTTTTTCTGCTTTGATGACGTCACTTTCGGTCCAGAGATATAAGCATTTTAATGATTCTTTAAGGGTCAGTTTGTCCGCACGATTTCTCCTAAACGGCTCTAGATAGACACATGATACTTTCAGGCATGGTAGACCTAAATCTGTAGATTTGCGGAATGTATTTTATTTTTATTGGAAGTACATGTACCGCACGTCGGCGCTCGCTACGGCCCGAAAATAGTCGTATCGCAAAATTCAAAATTTTTAACACCTTTTCTACGATATCTTTTTACCTGGAAATATTTTGATAAAACATATAGAACAAAAGAAGTGTAGAACTCCGCGATCTTTCAAATAATATCTTACAAAATGGGCTGGCCCCTAAAATTAAGGGCCTAGAGGGGCCGAAAGTTTTTCTTTTATATCTCATTAAGTATTGAGAATTTGTAATACGTCAAAGAAGCAAAGTTCTTCAAAATGTCAAGCGCAATCTATTGCAGTCATCAAAATACGTCCGTCGTCGTCACTTCCGGCCAAACCGGAAGTAGTCAAAAACGCGTATTTTTGCCGTTCAAAACCCTTTTTTGGGTAACAAAAGTCTCTGGGAGCATAAAAATTAATTTTCCGTCCGTCGTCGTCACTTCCGGTCAAACCGGAAGTAGCAAAAAATGGCTTGTTTCTACATTAATTAACATAAATTAAGGTGATTAATGTATTTTTGGGCGTTATTGCTCATTTTTGTACAAAATGAAAGTTACTCCCGGCTACTTCCGGTCAAACAGGACGGAAGACCTACCCGTTGCTTTGCAACGAGCTTTGCTCTAGTTAAGGTCTTCCGTCTTCAGCGGAAGACCTTCTTGTTATTCTTAGGTTTCTTTTTCACTTTTATTATTAAGGTCTTCCGTCTTCAGCGGAAGACCTTCTTGTTATTCTTAGCTTTCTTTTTCACTTTTATTAAGGTCTTCCGTCTTCAGCGGAAGACCTTCTTGTTATTCTTAGGTTTCTTTTTCACTTTTATTAAGGTCTTCCGTCTTCAGCGGAAGACCTTCTTGTTATTCTTAGGTTTCTTTTCCACTATTTTTATTATTATTGTTTTTTTTCTTACCGATTTTGTGCACGCGATTTCTCGGAAACGGCTCGCTCGATTTTCATGAAACTTTCAGGACTGATAGAACATCAAACAAACCTGATATATAATTTTTTGCTTTGATGACGTCACTTCCGGTTTTGAGATTTTTGCGATTAAGTGATTTTCAGAGGGTCACTTTGTCCGCGAGTTTTCTAAAAAACGGCTGAGGATAGAAACTTGAGTTTTTCAGCAATGATAGAGCAATATATGTAGATGTGACATACGTATTTCATTTTCACCGGAAGTGCTGCGCGCCGGCGCTCGCTATGGCCCGAAAAAGGGCATGTCGAGAATTCTCAAATTTCTAACATTTTTTCTTCGATATCTTTTAACATACAAATATTTTGTTAAAACATATAGAACAAAAGAAGTGAAGAATTACTTGATCTTTCAAACGATTTTGAACTTTTTCCTTTATATCTCAAAAAGTATTAAGAATTTGTAATACGTCAAAGAAGCAAAGTTGTTCAAAATATCAAGCTTTATCTAATGGCGTCGTCAAAATACGTCCGGCGAGGTCACTTCCGGTCAAACCGGAAGTAGTCAAAAATTGCATATTTTTGCCGTTCTTGAAAGGTTTTGCGATAACATATGTCACTGGATGCCTGAATCTTAATTTTCCGTCCGTCGACGTCACTTCCGGTCAAACCGGAAGTGCAATAAAATAGCTTATTTTGAAGGTTTTAATGCAAAATTCAAATTATAAAGTCGCTGGAGATTACTTAGCTCATTGCTTTCTTATGTTGACGTCACTTCCGGTCAAAACCGGACGGAAGACCTACTCGTTGCTTTGCAACGAGCTTTGCTCTAGTTATTATTATTATTGTTTTTTTTTTACCGATTTTGTGTACACGATTTCTCAGAAACGGCTCGCTCGATTTTCATGAAACTTTCAGGACTGATAAAACATCAAACAGAGCTGATATATAATTTTTTGTTTTGATGACGTCACTTCCGGTTTTGAGATTTTTGCGATTTACTGATTTTCAGGGGGTCAGTTTGTCCGCGAGTTTTCTCAAAAAACGGCTTAAGATAGAAACTTGAGTTTCTGAGCAATGATAGAGCAATGTCTGTAGATGTGACATACGCATTTCATTTTTACCGGAAGTGCTGCACGCCGACGCTCGCTATCGTCCGAAAAAGGGCATGTTGATAATTTTTAAATTTCTAACACTTTTTTTCGATAACTTTTCACATACAAATATTTTGTTAAGACATATAGAACAAAAGAAGTGTAGAATTACATGATCTTTCAAATGACATCTCAAAAAAAGGGCTGGCCCCTAAAATAAAAGGCCTAGAGGGGCCGAAAGTTTTTCAGTTATATCTCAAAAAGTATTGAGAATTTGTAATACGTCTAAAAAGCAAAGTTGTTCAAAATGTCAAGCTTAATCTATTGGAGTCGTCAAAATGCGTCCGGCGACGTCACTTCCGGTCATACCGGAAGTCGTCTGAATATGCATATTTTTGCCGTTCTTGACATATTTTTGGGTAACATATGTATCTGGAAGCATAAAACTTAATTTTCTGTCCGTTGACATCACTTCCGGTCAAACCGGAAGTGACCGGAAGTAGCAAAAAATAGCTTATTTTTGAAGGTTTTAATGCAAAATCAAAATTATAAAGTCAATGGAGACCACAGCTCATTTGCTTTCATTTGCTGACGTCACTTCCGGTCAAAACAGGACGGAAGACCTAATCGTTGCTTTGCAACGAGCTTTGCTCTAGTAAAGGTCTTCCGTCCTCAGTGGAAGACCTTCTTGTTATTCTTAGGTTTCTTTTCCACTATTTTTATTGTTTTTTTTCTTACCGATTTTGTGTATACGATTTCTCAAAAACGGCTCGCTCGATTTTCATGAAACTTTCAGGACTTATAGAACATCAAACAAAGCTGATATATAATTTTTTGTTTTGATGACGTCACTTCCGGTTTTTAGATTTTTGCGATTTAGTGATTTTCAGGGGGTCAGTTTGTCCGCGAGTTTTCTCAAAAACGGCTTAAGATAGAAACTTGAGTTTTTGAGCAATGACAGAGCAATGTTTGTAGATGTGACATACGCATTTCATTTTTACCGGAAGTGCTGCAAGCCGACGCTCGCTATGGTCCGAAAAAGGGCATGTCGAGAGTTTTAAAATTTCAAACACCTTTTCTTCGATATCTTTTCACCTACAAATATTTTGTTAAGACATATAGAACAAAAGAAGTGTAGAATTACATGATCTTTCAAATGATATCTCGAGAAAAGGGCTGGCCCCTAAAATAAAGGGCCTAGAGGGGCCGAAAGTTTTTCATTTATATCTCAAAAAGTATTGAGAATTTGTAATACGTCTTAAAAGCAAAGTTGTTCAAAATGTCAAGATAAATCTATTGGAGTCGTCAAAATACGTCCAGCGACGTCACTTCCGGTCAAACCGGAAGTCGTCAGAATATGCATATTTTTGCCGTTCTTGACATATTTTGGGGTAACATATATATCTGGAAGCATAAAACTTAATTTTCTGTCCGTTGACATCACTTCCGGTCAAACCGGAAGTGACCGGAAGTAGCCAAAAATAGCTTATTTTTGAAGGTTTAAATGCAAAATCAAAATTATAAAGTTAATGGAGACCACTCAGCTCATTTGCTTTTATTGTTGACGTCACTTCCGGTCAAAATAGGACGGAAGACCTACTCGTTGCTTTCCAACGAGCTTTGCTCTAGTTATTATTATTATTGTTTTTTTTCTTACCGATTTTGTGTGCACGATTTCTCGGAAACGGCTCGTTCGATTTTGATAAAACTTTCAGGACTGATAGAACATCAAACAAACTTGATATATAATTTTTTGTTTTGATGACGTCACTTCCGGTTTTGAGATTTCCGCGATTTAGTGATTTTCAGGGGGTCTCATTGTCCATCATTTTTCTCTAAAATGCCTTTAGACAGAAACATGAGATTTTCAGCGATGATAGAGCAATGTGTGCTCTTTTGTCACACACCACTGTTTTTCTCCGGAAGTGCCGCATGTCGGCGCTCGCTATGGCTCGAAAAAGACCTATTGGGAATTTAGAATTTTTTAACACATTTTCTGCAATATCTTTTTACACGTTAATATTTTGTTAAGCCATATAGAACAAAAGTTGTGAAGAATGTCACGATCTTTCGAAAGATATCAACGAAAAGGGGCTGGACCCTACAATAAAGGGCCAAAAGGGGCCGAAATTTTTTCCTTTATATCTCAAAAAGTATTGAGAATTTGTAATACGTCAAAGAAGCAAAGTTGTTCTAAATATCAAGCTTTATCGAATGGCGTCGTCGAAATACGTCCAGCGACGTCACTTCCGGTCAAGCCGGAAGTAGTCCAAAATTGCATATTTTTGCCCTTCTTGACAGGTTTTTGGGTTACATATGTCACTGGAAGCTTAAATCTTAATTTTCAGTCCGTCAACGTCACTTCCGGTCAAACCGGAAGTAGCCAAAAATGGCTTAACATTGCATTTATTCATAAAGATTTGGAAGATTAAACCATTTTTGAACTTCATTACTCTTTTTTTTAAATGAAAGTTACAGGTGCACTTCCGGGACGGAACGGACGGAACAGGACGGAAGACCTACTCGTTGCTTTCACTACTGGACGAAAAAAGTGCTGAGAATCCCAAATTGTACTGATAATGTTTGATAATTACTGATACGGTGCTGTTCTTGCTGATAATTACTGATATTTACTGTTATTATTACTGTTGTTGCTGATAATTTTAGTTGTTGCTGAGAAATACTGATAATTACTGTCGTCTTTACTGTTGAGTCTGATAAATACTGATAAATACTGTTGATGTGCTGTTGTTGCTGAGATTTACTGATAATTACTGTGGCCACTTTTTTTAAGCTGGGAAGGAGCTAAAACAGAATTAAGGGCTATAAAAACCTTCAATTATTACTTTCTTTTATTTAAATAATCCTGACGACATTTCCCTATTTCTTTTTAAATGTTCTACTAATGACAAAATATAAACACTGATCTCAATTCATTACTACGATAGTGATGTGAAAATGCTGAGAATTATTTATTAAGTTAAATCTTCAGCGTATATTAGGCAAATGTTTTCTACAAATCTATGAAAATACTATGATTTATCTGTAAGGTAGATGAAATGGATTAATTATTGTATATTTTACTGAAGATATAATTTATAAAATTTTCTGTTATTAATAAAAAGAACATAAGACCATCTTTTAAAAAGTTAACTTTATCTATTCAAACTCTAAAAAAAAGGTAGGTAGGTCAGTGATGTTTATTAATCAACAATGAGAAATAATTTTTTAGTGGATGGGAAAAAAATCGGGATAAAATATGGTTATTGCAGGTTAGAAACACTTGATATACTGTGTTCACTCGGTCAACTGGTCAAGAGAGGACATCGTTCGCTTTTTAAAGATCACCTTTCATAGAGCTTTTTTTCCCTAAAAGAATTTATTTTTATATTTTACGTGTTAAGTTTTCTGGTCTCTTATTGTAAACGATTTTTAATTTTCTCGATATTGAAAACTTTAATTATCCTTTTTTAAAAATTATGTTAAGTTAGTGATTAAAAAAAGGGCGAATAATTATCATGATTATGTTCAATCTGAAGGCACAGCTTTCTCTTCATTTATTTTGAGTTTTATTTTTTTTAACTATTTATTAATTTTTGCACGTAACGTAGGTGTTTGTAGACCGGCCCAGAATATAACTCTTCTGCATGCACATGCCTTGTACATTGTTCACACACCACATGTGCAACCAGCAGATGGGGGCTGATTAAAATTTAGTGGTCAGAATCCCTAGTGCCGGTATACATGTAAGTGCAGAGGTACACAGGTGTTTAAACCTAAAATTTTGATATAGATGATTTATCAAATTTCATGACACAAAACTTGTTTATTCATTATGTTTTAAAATCTCATCATTTTTTTTTTATTTAATTTTATGAAATGAGAAATAAAATATGAGATCTAGTGTAATCTATTATTTTGATAATAAAAGTTAATTTTCAAATTGATGTGTTTTAATCTTAGATGATCAAATTGATTTTCATTAATCAGAAATCGATGATCAACCTGTGAATTGACTGTGTTGTGTACATGTCTCCTGCCCCGGGGTCGAAGGGGGTACAACTTGTATATTCCATGTGAATTGTAGTGGTCAGCGTAACAATGGGCACTAATCACCTATTGTTCTTCGTCTGCGGCTACCGGTGTACACAATAAACAAACTAACTACCTATACTGTACTTGCTACTTTGAGAAGGAACAATCTTCACTAGTTTTTGGAAATGAATTATCCTGTAATTTTAAATGTGACAAATAAAATTGATAGAAAAAATATTTAGCAAAATAGGACAGTGCAGTACTCATGGTACTAAAATAAAAAAAAAAATGAAGTTTCAATTGATGAACCAGGCGCGTAGCCAGCATGGAAATGAAGTGTACGCAGAAAACGGTCGGGGGTCTGGGGGCCGCCCTGAGGCCCCCAGTGGGTCCAGGGCAAAGCCCTGGTGGGGGCCCAGGGGGCGAAGCCCCCGGAAGCTCCTGGATTTTACGAAATTTTTCAGTCATTTTCTCGCAAAAGAAATCACGATAATATCACTTTTCTCGAGCAAACACGTAGCTATAAGTTAAACTGCTTCAATTGATACTTCGGGAAGAGAACGATAATTTATCAAATTAATTTACGCATATATAGGTAATGGAAAAAAGTTTCCAAGTGTATCAAGATAAAACAGAGTAACAATTTCAATATCTTTATCATTGGAGTTTAAATATTTCAAAATATAAACGGGGTTGTTGTTGTCTTTTGATTACCTTCATATTTGATAGCTGAAACGATTCGAGAATGCTTCAATTATAATATAATTCTTTAAATTGGTAACATCAGTAAAAGAAGCTATATTATTATTTATTTTGTTCACCATAATTTAAATTGTTTAACAACATTTATTCATTACCTCTACGGACATTAAATATCTTGGATAGTCGTCCAAGACCTTTGTAACTTTTTCTTTCGATCAAAATCCCTTGGATCGCTTTCCTTATCAAATATTTGTCCGGATAATCATGATTACGCGGATTAACAGTTGAACATTTTGGTTCAACAATTTTTTTTTCCTCAAGAATGTTGAAATATGTTTTTGGAATTGATTTTATAAAGGACTAAATTTGAATGTGCAGACATGCTGAAAAAAATTGCATCGAAACAATAAGACGCAAAATAATTTGAAACATGGGTAGTGCCTCTTTTTCCCCGAATAAAATTCTCTCTTTCTTTTTTCCCCTTCTTTTCTTTTATCCCTCTTTCTTTCTTTCTTTCTTTTTTTGGAAAATGATGTGTACGCACTTGCGTACTTGCGTATAGGCAGCTACGCGCCTGTGAACATTGTGCAGATTTAATAATTGATTAAATTTGTATAGTCTATCTATCTAAGCTCAGTCATTTATTTAATTTTACCCACATTTCTTCTTGAGATAAATCTAAAAAGAATACTCCGGAGAGGTGTGTTTTCGGTTAATGATGGTTTGGGGCCCGTGAAACGGACACGAGAATTCATTGATAGGGAACATTTGACTTCATCTTATAAATTAAAGAATTCTGCAAAATGTAAATATAAGTTCAAAAGAATTAGAAGGTTTAATGTTAGCAAGAAACAAGGAAACTCGACAACACTGAATCAGAAACAAAAATCAAAATTAATTTTGAATGCCGCTGATTATCGCACTCATGAATTAAATTAATGTTTTGAATTTTGTATCGTTCATTGATTCTCTAAATTAATTTTATGTACACGTGTACATGTATAAAAATATTAAATACGCAATTCAAGCATGTATGATTAATAAAACATAAAATTAAAGAATCAACTTTTCACCGTTAGTTAATATACAGCATTTCACCGCCCCCCCCCCCCTACAATTTCTGTGCTACATGTACATTCAAATCATGTAAATAAGCGCCAAGCCTGTACAAAAGCTCCGGACAAGGTGAAAATGGAAATGAAAAACAAATCATAGTCTCAAAATACAAAATTATTTTCGAATTTGTTGTACGGCATAAAGAATGTACTAGAAATTGACTCGATTCTCAAAACGAAAGAACAACTTTTACACGTGGTTGCCATGAAGACGGCATGTATGGAAAAAGAAACTTCCAGTCTTATTCCATTTTTTTTAAAACTGATTGGCCATGTATAACATGTTTTAGGAGTTGTTTATTTAATAAATTGATCTCGCTGCTACCTGCACATGCAGATGTACAGACTACAGTACAAGGCGAAGCCATACTCCCATTCTATGTGTACTACTTATATATTACCAAAGAAAGACGCATATTTTATCAGCTGAAAATCCCATTGCATAAGATTTATAGTGTACTGATGGTTTAACAAATAACTTTTTTAAAGCGAAAGAAGTGTTGATACCTCACAATGATACACTGTATAAAATTCGAATGGAGGGAATAATCAGAGATCAGAGATCTAGAGCGCTATATACGATATTATAATTCATAAAATTAAAGGCAATTTAATATTTCATCGTATGAACTTGTCACGTTCTTCAATGAAAGGGTATAATGTATGTTTCATGATTAGTTTTTTTTTAGAAATAGTTATTTACATACTGTCTTGTGAAATTGAGAATCCTTTGTAAATCGAAAGGGAGGGAGGGGGGGGGGGGGTTGCCCATAACTAAGCATGTACACATGTATATGACTTGTTCAGTTCTCCTCGAGAAATAATAATTACAACCATTGACAAAGATGCCCCCTAAAAGTTTTTTTTATGGTTTAATTTGAACATTATGATAAAAGATTGGTCATAATGAATTAAAACAATCATTAAATATAAAAACAAATAAACATCGCGATGACTTTAAAATATCATTTAAAATAATTCATTTTGCAAGTATACGATGATTATTTTTAATAAAATACTTTTCTTATATATATATATATATATATATATATATATATATATATATATATATATATATATATATATATATATATATATATATATATATATATATATATATATATGAGTTGCGTCAAGGGAAAAGGGACCTTTGTGACAAAATTTTGAAAATTTACTTTTTTATTTTCTTTAAAGAGTGAGTCCAGCTGAGTATTTTGATACCAATAATTGTTAGTTTTTCGAAAAGTAAACCTATAAAATTCGTATCTGAAACAAAGTGATGAATTTCTTTTTTTAGCGTTATATGAACGGTTTGTAACGTCAAAAAACGTCATTTTCCCTGTAAAACAAAAGACTAGATACCTGTCATTGGTTTAATTTAACCAATGAAGAAAGCTTTATTTATAACAAATTCTTAAGCTTGGAAATTGTAACGAATAAGAATTCTTCAAGTAAGGAGTTGCACGTACAAAAATAGGAACATATATTTAAATATAGATTTGTAATATTACTGTTAGATTTCATTCAAATATAGCAACAAAATGTTCAAAGTCCATTTTCTTGTGCATTTCATTCCTCGGGATTTGGACATGTCATCTCCTTGTAAGGATCCCTGACAAATGGTCTGACCATACGGTAGAGGTACCGTTTTCGCTCATGGGAAATCCCTCCGGGTGGTATAATCTCCGGCATCACGGCAGCTGCTGTTAAATCTTCGGGTGTAACAGAAGACTTCAGCAACTCAATTTCCGTTTCTGCGTCGTCCAGGGTTTCTTTAACGTATACTTTTCCTGTGAATATATTATTAAATTCATATATACCCATTAAAATCAACACATGCATATTAAAAAAAATTACAGGATTTTTTCCTCTTAAAATCCTATCGGGAGATGAGAAAGAAAATCGGAAATGATGAAACTTCCTTATGCCTTTCACTGGAAGAAAGTACTGGGAATCAAAAGCCTTCCATCGAACCATTCCCAGCAGTGCTCTCCCGCCTCGTTCAAATATGTAACTGCAGTATTTGATTTGGCACTCTTGTTGACGACTTCCACTAGTCCTGATAGACTGTCAACATCAGTTCTGTGATAGAGACACTTAATGTTTGCAAACCCAGCATCCACTAGACAACGACCGTGATATGGCACTTGCATTGAAAGGGTAATATTGTTGTGGAGGCCTAACAATGTTCTCCATGACAGATACCCCAGGACATATCTGTTTTTATTCTCGCCTGTAGAAAATAAATAACAATATATATATACTCAGTACAATGTACGAAGTCTTTAATTAAGAAAAAAACCTATCGTACACGCTGTCATTTTCCACTAATTCTAATTAACTATATGAAAATAATTAATAAAAATGAATACGTTTATAAACATCATATATATATCACTTTATAATGTTTTGAAACATTGATTTACCAGCACAATTATCACAATGGATTTTTCTCCAGATCCAAAGGTTGAAAGGCAGTGATGAAGCATGGAAATAACGCCATTCGATCCTTTAACTCCAGCTCAATTTTCACCAATTCCCTGGTCTTCGTCAACAACATAGTTCACCTCACTGTAATTTCCCTCTATGGCAACTCCAAAAAGTTGCACTTTTCTTGGCGTCAAAAAATAAAGTGGCCCCTCTTGTCTTGCATGATGTGGAATGGAAAGTGCTTGCGAGAAGTCAAAGGTATAGTGTACATGCTGAAGATCTGTTGAACAGGGAGGAAGCAATCCCTCTGGTCTAACAAATGCCCCCATCTCCTCTCTCGTTTTTTTCACTGCATCGTTATACGCCTGAAAAATTAAATTTTATGGAAAAGGTCTTATTTATTATGTTAAATGAATTATGATGGTTGAGTGAGACATTATATCAAAGCAAACTTTTGCCTGTCGCTCCATTTCAACCTTAGACAAGTGTTCTGTGAAAATTCGCAGTTGCTCTTGCTTCTCAGCTAACCCAACTGCCGTTGAAATTTTGGCTCTACAATCATCACATCTTGGACATATATCCGAGCGGGGCGTCATATATTTAATATGGGGACAGCATTCTTTCCACAGAAGTTTGAAGGTAGTTAGCCCAACTTTCCTCTCTCCCAGCTCGTCACAAGAAGCAGAAAACGAAGAATGGAGTGATGTTTTGCTGCCAGATGAAGGTAAAAAAGTTACAGGAATACTCTTGTTTTTTACTGTCGGTTGTGGTAATCCGAATTCTTCAGCGTAATTCTGAATATAGTCGATAGCTCTTTTAAGGTCGTCAAATTAAAGGCATTTGGTGGGCGTCTGCTCTTGTTTTTGTGGGTACGAGGTACCTGTCCATTTTCAATCATGTGAGACACTAGATTTTTAACGTATTTGGTCCCAACACCATGTACAAAAAGAAAGGCTCCTTTACACACTTCTTGATTTTGGAAATAGTATGCATACTTCTTTCTTTTCCTCTCCTTCCCACGCTGTGTATGAATGCCAAACCCAACACACGCCAGTCTTCCCATGATGAAGATATCTTTTTCATCTTTAGTTAGTTCACTTGTGGTCAGTATTGAGTTTTGTATTTCTTCTATGGCAACGTTTTTTAGACAGTTTTTGTCACACGAGCATGCTTTACTAATGTTTTCCTGTAAACTCTGAAGGTTGTTACATCCATTACATTCTATATCTTCCTCCTCACTGTAACTCTCTTCATTGTTGTCAATGACACAGTTTCTACCAAATCTGTCAATCTTGTCCCTGATATCGTCTTCTTGAACAGATTCTTTGTCTATGTCGTCGTCACTGTCATCATCGTTATCCCCAGGTACATTTTTCTCGCAGCTGTTTCTCGATAATCCGGTGGATCTACATGCATGAGGAATATAGTCATCATCCAAGTGTTCCAAATCCTGCAAAAGGGGAAGATCAGGATTAAAACAACAATATATGACATAAATTATTTGCTGTAAACATTGTTGTACAAGAAATAGGTCGTGTTGTCGAATATATTTATTTATTCTTTAATCACTTGGATAAATGCACCTCTAAATACCACAGAAGTATGTCGGAGACACAGGCACAATGCAAACTCGCTTGAATTTTTGACCCCATAGTACCAAGGAGTGAAAAATTCAACTGAGTTTGGTGCATGTGGTAGGAGATATTCCCAATTAGGTGAGTACATGTAATACAATTAACGATCAATCCAATGGCATTCACCTTTACTAATTTAATTATATTTTCTTACATTGATGTATATTATTTAATGTTTATTACATTGATTTATTTTGATATATAAATCGAATGAATTGAATTTCGTGAGCTGTTTATAATACAAATTGTGTCGAGTATATTTTAAAATTAATTTAATAAAGATTATAATTTTTTATAATAAATATTTTCAAAGAAACGTATGAATATTCTATAAAATAAATATAGTTGCCAATTAATTCTAGAAAACTTAGGTTTAATAAATTACTTTAAAAAAACAAGAAAAGAAAGAAAGAAAAAAAAAGAAAAAAATTAGCCATGAAGTGAGGAATCGAACCCGGATCGCACGTTCAAAGGGCGAGTATGTTTCCTCTACGCAACAGTCGCACTGTAAACCAAAGTATTAAACAATTACAAATCATTTGCAGCAGAGAAAAAAAATTGTAAACAACATATAATCTACATTCAAAATAATAATTTATAAGCCCTCCATTAATTATTTTCTTATAATTTTACTTTCATTTACTTATAAAAAGAGTTATATAATCAATATTACGGTAATATTGCATTTAGTGTTTATAAAATGATGTAGATCTCTGTCGTCTGTATTAACAAAGGCCGATGTTACGAAAATACTGCAGTTTTTATCTTGTAAAGACTTCTTCTTATAAATTACATTTTATCACTTTTATTTACGAAGTTGTGACTACATAAGAAGGCACTGTAAATGTTCTATAACTGGGGAAGTTTCCACTCTGTACGTTTTCTGCGCGCAACATATTTTATTTCAATACCTCATTACATGTAGCACAGGAGTCGGCAATTTTGTCAATAGAATCGATAGAAAATAAATGGTGAACAGGTAAAAATGGTGAATAAATGGTGAGCGTACGCTCGCGAAGCTCACTGGTAGAATTTATGCTTAATTACCATTATTTTATTTTCTATTTATTGACAAAATTGACAACTCCTGTGCATGTAGCCATGTACATACAAATACATGTATATAGTGTATAGACTTAATTAGTGCATAATTTAGAGACAGAAATAAAAAAAACATAAAAATATCATTTAAACTACATTACCTTAAGATCCATGAGATGGCAAAGGGTTCACCTTATCCTCTCTCTAGAAATCAGTTGTGAATTTAGTTAGGCTAAATCACGTTAAAAATTCATTTTTTACGGTAACAGTCGGCTGTAACGTCGTGACATTAGAGATCGATTATGACGTTATTCTATTCACGTCACGAAAGTCCCTTTTCGCTTGACGCGACTCATATATAATAACTTTGCATTTACTCTATGTGAAATTTTTTTCCATAATAATAATATAAGACATATGTTGGTTGTTAGTAGAATGAAAATATATATTTTATAATGCAAAATGTATTTACAACACTGTGCCGGATAATTATGCCACCTCAAAGATGGCATTTTGGCGCCCGCCAAATTCTCATTTCACATAAAAATCATGTATACCAAGAGTTAGACCATCACTCACAGAGTTCATAACTACCTTTGTTACAGGTAAATCTCACCTGTCAGGTGAGATAATCACCTTTGAACAAAAAAAATTCCATAGGAAAAATAAAGTTCCTGTAGGTAAATCTGAAATCCTAACGGATATTATCAAAATCCTGCAGGATTTCTTAATTTCCTGCAGGACATTTAAAAAATAATAAATAAATGAAAACAAATCTGATATCATTTTTCTTGCCAAAGCATGATCTTTCAAAATATAAAGAGATTTAAAGTAAAAAAGCGGAAAAAATTATCTCACAGAATGCTTCCATTATCATGTTGAACCGAGTAAACTGATAATGGTGTGTTCCCTTAAATGGTCTTATCTTTTTTTTATTTTCAATTAAATAAAGACAAATTTGGTATTATTTTTCTTGTCAAAGCATCATCTTTCTAAATATAAAAGATATAATGTCAGAAAGCCCCTCGAAAAGATTAATATCTCAAAGAATACTTCCATTATCATTATGGACTGAGTAAATCGACAATGGCGTGTTCCCTTAAATGGACATATCTTTTCTATTTTCAAATAAATAAAGACAAATTTGGTATTTCTTCTTCTCAAAGCATGATCTTTCTAAACAAAAAAATTCAAAGTCAAAAAGCCAAAAAAAAAAAAAAAAAGATTATATCTCAAAGAATGCTTTCATTTTCATGTTGAACTGAGTACTATAACTAAATCAGAAATGGTGTGTTCTCTAAATGGTCATATTTTTTTTATTATTTTGAAATAAAAGATGACAAACTTGGTATTATTTTTCTTGTAAAAGCATGATCTTTCTAGATATAGAAAAAGATATAATATCTGAAAGCTCCCCCCCCCCCCCCCCCCAAATAAAAGTATATCTCAAAGAATGCTTCCATTATCTTGTGCTGTTTTCCTTGTAAAAGCAGGTCACCCTTGTGGCACTGTGGTTAAAGTGTCTGCTCTTGAGATGCTAAGAAAGAAGTTGATGTCATGGGTTCAAATCCCAATGTTGGACTTGGAAACCAGTCCTTCGAATGGGACCTATAACTGAGGCCTGTGTCGCTGTAGGTGCCACTTCGAAAATAAGATCCATCACTGCTTTAATATAAATAATGGCCCTATATATAAGAGCGTGCCGGGTAAAGGACAAGATTTGTAGCTCTGCACCGATAAGTGGTGGCGTCTCCATATGTGTGAAAATTCTGGAGATTTTTCACACATATGGAGACGCCACCACTTATCGGTGCAGAGCTACAAATCTTGTCCTTTACCCGGCACGCTCTTATATATAGGGCCATTACTTATATTAAAGCAGTGATGGATCTTATTTTCGAAGTGGCACCTACAGCGACACATTTAAGAGAAAAGTGAAACAATATACAACCAATCTATCTAAATATAAAAAGATACAGTGTCAGAAAGAAAAAAAGAACATTAATCAACATGTTTGTCTCAGTAAATTGCTATTAGTATATTGATTTTCTTAAATGATCATTATTTTTTTTACACAAATTATTACATGTTGAATTTGGTCTCACACTGCTCTACACTGCACTGATGATAATATATTTTCTTATAAATATCATATTGTGGATAGCTGAGAACTGGAATGAAAGTTCATATTGCAACCAGCTCTGAAAAAATACATATACATTGACAATTAATCCATTGGTTTGAAATTAACAAACATGCAAGAGGAATGTGCTTTTCAGGAAAAACACTCTAAAATATCCGTTCTTCAACAGCTATTAGCCTGCATTGTAAGAGAGCAAACGTTTGGGGGTGAATCCACTCATTTGGGGACGAATCGATCAAGGTCTGCAATGCGCTTAATTTTCGGAGAAAGAATTTGAAGAAAGAATTGCAGGACTGAATGATGTCAAAGATTTTAAGAAAGCTCAAAGTACAAAAACTACGGATTAATTCACGTACATTTAAATCAATGTAGTCTCTTTTATACTCACTTTATTGAGATATTGGTTTAAAATACCTGAATTATTTCATTAACATTACAATCGGATGCAATAACAATCGTGTATCATGTAAGTATCAACATGATCAATGCATCGTATTATTCTACATCCCTATTAAGCTCCTATAAATAATAAATAAAGTTAAAGTTATGTAACAAGTAAGCTAAAAAAAAATTTCAGCAGCCACTATTTCTTTGAGTACCCATCATCTTGTGTTACATGTAGAGTTAAACAAGTATATTCAGTGGTATAAATTGTGTTTATAAACATGTAAAAATTAAACATATAAACTGATAATTATTCACGTGAGTTATCAATAGGCCTACAGTTCAATATACACATACCTTATGAAAAGTATGAAAGACAAGCAGTAACACAATAACTTCATATTGATTAAATGATTAAAGGTAGTTGGAGGTACTATACATTTTTGGTAGCAAGTCTTGCCACTGTGGATTAAAGATTATCATATTTTTGCGAATTTGAAGACACAATATGAAGACATTGCAAAAATGAAAAAAATCTTGTAATTTGTTCATTACTGATTTAATAAGTAGGCATTAAAAATTGAATACATTGTTGCTAGGAAAACATTATATAAAACTTTCTGGGGTTCTTTTTTTAGAAGTTGACAGTTATGATGGGATTTGTTTTCAATGTGTGCGAATTAATAATTGGTCAGCTGCAAAATGTTATTTATCAATATTCACTTGTAAATGTGTGTTTTCATCTATATTTTTTTCAAGGCATTCTTTCTTTTGACGCAATATAAGGTATATATTGCTGATTTTTAGCTGTAGCTACATGTAAATGTATTTGAATCAAATTCATATAGAAAAAGAAGAAATCATATAGGAATGAAAAATTTCCTACAGGATATTTTTCTCCCATGGGAGCAGGTAAATAATTCAAATGTGAAAAAATGTCCTACAGGAATTTCTGACTGAAAAACAGAATCCTGCAGGAATATAAGAAGTCCTATAGGATACATTTTTCCTAAGGGATTTTTTCTCTCTCCCATAGGAAATTGTATTCCTACTGGAGATTGAATTCTCCCATAGTAATTTAGTTTCCTGTAGGATTACTTAAATATCCTACAGGAAATTAAGAAATCCTACAGGATTTTGATAATATCCCTCAGGAATTTTATTCTTCCTATAGGAATTTTTTGTTCAAAGGTGATTATCTCACCTGACAAGTGAAATTTACCTGTAACAAAGGTAGTTATGAACTCTGTGAGTGATGGTCTACCACTTGGTATACATGATTTTTATGTGAAATGAGATTTTGGCGGGCGCCAAAATGCCACTTTTGAAGTGGCATAATTATCCAGCACAGCGTTTTAATCTTATCGAATATTCGATTATCAATTATTAACATTGTTGACATCTCTAATGCAAAGTACATCTTAATGCATAAGGTATCCGATCCATATAAGCCTCAGATTCAATAGAATTGAATGCATAATAGACATGAATGGGCTGAATACTCGGTGTAGTTAGAACTAATTTTCATCTTTTAGTATAAGAATGTAAGAGTAGGACATGTCCTAATTTATGACCTTCTCCTGCCCTTGACAAGTTATCTCCCTTTGATTTTACTCAATAAAAATTAATTTAAAACAAAATATGTCTGGTAAAAAAAATTATTTCTAATTTTTTTTTCTATTCCCAATAATCAAATACATCTTCCCACCATGGCACTTTTTGATATTTGAAGCATTTATTTTTTTATCTTAAAAAACTTACTTCCTTCCATAGACTTCAATGCAATCTTCAATAATTAATGTCTACTTAAGTAATAAAATTTTTGAAAATTTCTCTTGGTAAATCCCTTTCTATACTAAAATGCTTTAAAATGATATCAGGATATTCTACAAACATTGATACTTAAAGTTAGAAATTTTGGTCCTAATATGGGTCGGATACCGACAACACAGATTAAAACAGATTTAAATCAGCAAAGTAATTTCATCTAAAAATTAAATGACCAACAATAAGAACAGAAGAAAACACGTCCTTATCATTAAATTTATGCAAAGAGAAATTATGTCGCTTGTTCCGAAAAAAATACACTTAAAATCCAACTTAACAAACAAGTGTACAAAGGGCAAAGTGTCATCAATTTACATTACTCCTTTGAAAAAGTTGATTGTGCCATGAATTCGTCAAAGCAACAAATACTCCTTTGCCTGTTGAAAAAGTCTCAAAACCGTAAAAAACCCGTAGTATTGTAAAAGAAGTCTAACAAAAATATAGAATTGTCTGGAAAAGTTAAACTAGGTTATAACGAAGTCACGGGGACCTACAAAATTACTTCGCTATACCCGTAATTCGTTATATCCATATAAGAAATTCATTAAATGTGTATAGCTAGGGATACAAGATAACTTCGTTATATCCGTAAATTTGCTATATCCGTGTTGTAGCAGATAGAATATGAAGATAATGTAGCAGATAGAATATGAAGATAATGAACAGCAATTATTTTCAGAAGTCACTTTAAACAATAAAATCAGGACCAATGCAAACAAAGACTCCAAAATCAAAACATCTGGAATGAAGTGCCATAGAGGAGTGAGCTTTCTTTCTCTTTTCCTGTATTAACAATCTATGAATGTACATTACCTTACAGGCAATTTACAATGTAAAGTAACAGACTGTAGCACATGGCAAAACATTAACCAGAAGGAGGTGTGAATTTTCATAATATTTAATTTCCACATAGTTAAAATTTGGTATTGAATTATTGCCAAGAAAATTCTTTGCAGATCTGGAAAAAAAAAATTAAGAGAATGAAATAAATTTTGAATCGAAATTCCATTAAGCAATATATGCAAAATCAAAGCAAACATGAACATTTAAAACATAAGAAGTTGGATCAGTTGCTATGGAGAAGTGAACATCCACTGGCGACCGATCGAATGCACTGTGTCCATCTTGTTAACAAAAAATATGAAACATGTCAGGTTGCAATTGACTTAATGAATAATATCTATTTACTGAAAAAGGCATTGATTCGACCTTAGAACTTGCGAAATGATGATTTCAAACGATATTGATTACATTCCCGTCTCTACAACTTGATCGTCGATATTTTACCTCGTTTCAAATAAATAAAATCCTATTGCTAATACATGTACCTTTGTTTTATTTCAAAATAATGACAGAATTTATTTCAATGAATATGTGAAAATAATTCTACTGTAACATCATACATGTACATTGTATATTCTGAAAGAAAGAATCACCTATTGGTTTTTTCTTATTTTGCCTCTTCAAAGAAACTTAAGTAGATTTATAAGATAAAGGTTATTAGCTATTACAGAGGTCACAAAAAAAGGAATGTCTGTCTTTAAGTAGGGCAAAACCCCACATGAAAATTTCTTATAATTTAGAAGCATACACTCCAAGATCACTCATATGGAAATCTAGATGGAAGCTTGACGGTGTACATCCTTTGATGTTTCAGCCAAGCAATTTTGGTAAGGATTTGGCTATTTGTAACTTTAGAATGAGCATGTTTCAAAACTTTGAAAAAACTTTGACCTGTTCATTTATACGGAATATGTAGGTAAGATCAAGCATCTGAAACGAGCCCTTTAGCATGCATGCTTAAATATATCATCCATGCAAAGGTTTTACATGTAACATAGACCTTATAGCAACTTTGTATTATGATCTGCACAAACTTATATAAATATAAATATTGTAAATAAAAAACGCAATAAAATGTATGCAGATAAATAAAAATCTCTTTAATGTTAACGTTTGTAACAGAATAATTTTGCAAATGACTTTTATTTTAAGGTATCTAAATGAACGTGTTTTATTTCTGTCATCGGAAAAAGCAGCGGTAAGTGTTTTCAAAAGCTCCGAGTATTCATTTATTGTCGAGATTGGTTGTACAAAGTGTTAAAAAAGTCGTACGATTTAGTATTATTAAAATTTTGCTTTTCTGTTTTTAATTCTTTCTTTTTAAAAAAAAAATCCTTGATTTTTTTTATCATTCATATTTGATTTTCACTACCCTTTAATTTAATGTTGAACAATATTCCTGATATTCCCGATGACTTCTGTTAATAATTTGTTGAGGAGTAAAGAAAGAAACTTAGAAAATCATTTTCTTAATCTTTATGTGACATTGTTACATGTAAATAGTCATAAATAAAGAAAACTCTTACAAATGTAAGAAATCCACTTGCTGACATAATTACCGAAGACGAAGTGTATTTCGACAATTCAAATCAAATACGGTTGTTTATTTGATAGCGAGTGCTTTGGGTTCAAACCTCGAACGCGACTGATGTATGACAATAAAAGTAAATGGGAAATTCGCCTTGCTTCTTGCATTATGTGAAAGAAAAATGACGGGTCTTTCGAGATCAGTACTATAGCAGGCGTTGGAACAATAAAAAAGAAAATTCATTACTCAATGACTCCAAGTGGGGAATAAAGGTCCAGACTTTAAGCCTTTTAACTGTATACGTTGACATTTCTTTAAGTAAAAAAAATTCAAAAGAGGATATTTTTTTCAGATACAAGCATTCAATCAATTGATAGACCAGATTAATCTTACATACATAAATACATAAAGTAAAAAATAATATTTCCCTGCATCGTATGATTTATATTGAATTGTGTTTTGTGTTATTTTTACTGATGCATAGAATATGCTATTTTCCCGGAAGAAGGTGAACGTTTGATTGTATTCAAACAATACGTACATGTAAATATAACAGATAACTGGATATATACTTCTTAGAAATGATCATGCAGAAGGTTAAATGATGGACTTTGGTATTTTGGGGGGAAACACTTTATTTTGAAAGAAAGTTTCCGGAAAATATATCTGATTATAACTACTTAAAACATATTTTTTTTTAAATTGCTTCCCGATGCACAAGGAAGCAATATTTCCAAAAATTAATCCAGTATCATTCAACAACTTAGATAACACAATAAGATGGGTACCAGAGTAAAACGGTGTAGGTACTCGATTCAAATTCATCTGCACGCAAGAGTTTGGTTCTTGGTTCCGTGATGCATAAAGGTTAAAATGAAAACGTAGGTAATTATTGTTCCTTCACCAAATGTCTAGCACAAGTGAAAGTAGTGAGGTTTTGGATGAAACATTCAAATTCAGAGTCCTATGTCATGTTCAATTTGGCAGAATACTGTGGAGAGGGCTTATATAGGCCATACTTGCTGCCCAATCCATTTATATATTAATTGTTTTATAAAATGTGTTCAAATCAAAATCGAATACCAGGAGGTGAAAACATTTTCATGCTCCAAATTTAATAATAAAACCAAGCATTTTAGATAAAGATTAAGATACAAACTACTTTTATCTTAAGTATGAAATAATAAACGCTCCGATGAAAAGTGACATTATTTTGTATACTTTTATTATTATATTTGCTGAATTAAAAAGAAACGTCTTTAACAAATGTGTATTGCGTTGTAAAATTGAGCTGCAGTTGTCTGCATTTAGGGTGTGGTCACAGCTAATTTGATATAATATAAATGACACAAAGCATCTATTTAAATGTATGATATAAAACTGTCAATAAATAATTACTAAAGAGTAATCAGATACATATTTAAAATTGAACTATTTTTTGTAAATAAAAAAAAGTATGTATATTAACAGTGCAATACTAAACGTTTCTTGAATAAGTCAAGTAATGCTTCAAAATTGTACAATGCAAATGCTTAATGTTGTTTTTTGACCGGAGAATTGGGCACTTCTATACTTTCCGTTTTGAGTTTATAAAAGTAACGATTATATTTATATGTTGGCGGATTGCCAACTTAAGCTTGTGATAATGCCTTTCCTATATAAAAGGCATTCAGAGCCTTGTGACAAATTACTAAAATCCATCAGTGATTATGCATGAGGTAAGTATGTTTCAGCATCAAATAATATTTTTCAAGGTAAAAATGAAAAGAAAAATGATTTTCCTTACTTATGAAAAAAAATAAATTGAAGGAAGAATCTTTCATTAAAAGTCTTTTATAAACTCGACAAGTAATTCCTTAAATGTAACCTCCGCTTTCAACAATGATGGTTCTGTTTGGTTGAGAAATAATAAACAAATAATGCACTTTATTTTCTAGGAAGTATTTGCTTGATTAATAAGCAAATATTTGTTCTGGTTATATGAGCCATGCTCAGTATCTGAAATGTACGTTTTATGACTTGTTCTCTACATTTTGTTGTGTTGCTTTTTCACTCAAGATTTGTTGAATTATAGAGACATCAGAATAATGAATGCAATTGCATAACTTTCAATAAGATAGGGGTATTTTAGATGATATACTTATAAGGAAATTTGAAGATCGTTTTGACTTTTCATTACAGCTTTTTTGGTAAAGGGGCAGTTGTAGAAGTCAGATAGCTGCAAATATGAAGAATATGAATATTCAACGTACCTTTATACGCATACTGATTTTATTTTGTTCAAATACTTGGCTATATGCAAAAATTTGCAAGTAAGCATATTTCTTACAAATGGAATAATTAAATATTTTAGAAGAAAGTTGTGTCAGGTATTCTAACATCAATCTACGAACATAGTCTTAAATAATACATGTATTTTAGTATATGTCTGCATGATAATTATTTCCCACATATACATTTTAGCACATAATGTAACTTCATTATAATTTAATTGAGTATTTCCTGTAATATCGTGTATAGTTTGAACATTTATGTCCACAAACATGTTTAACTTTGCTTGGAAAGGATAAATTACATTTAATGTTTATTTTCCTGATTGCTTTAATATATGTATATATGAAAATAGCATGCCTTTCAGGGAACAAGGAATAACCAAATGCTGTTCGAATTACTTTTTTAACACCACGACAAATCAATGTCAAAGTAAGCAAGTTTTCAAAAGTGAAATATTAAGCTTAATTTTTTTCAACATTTTACTGATACCCGATTTCTTTACCAGTTTGTCCTAGGGGATATTTTGATAGAAACTGTAGCAAGAAATGTTTTCTGGGTTTGTTTGGAAAGGAATGCATTAATCGGTGTCCAACTGAATGCAACAATACTTGCAATTTCATCACTGGGATATGTCCAAGTATATATTAATCTTTCAATAATTTAAAATAAAATCAATTGATTGAAATCATTAATGAACATAAAGAAGGTATATTATATAAAAAAAAAACACAATAATTATATTTTTAGGAAATAGCAGTGGAATTGCAGAAAACGAAACATCAACAACAGTAAAGTCATCATTAGTAGGAAGAAGTTCATATAATTTTATGAACAGGTCTAATTTATTGACATTAAGCAGGGAATCCAGCACAATGCTTACAGTGTATGAACCTCAAACAGTAAACATGAAAACATTCAAATATGGACAACAAAGTCATAAATCTAATACAGGTAGCATTATTTTATATATAGGAGTAACAGCTGTAGTGATTTTACTTTTCAAACTGTTAGCAAATGTTATGAAATACTGTAAAAGTTGGAAGACAGATAATTCAGAAAAAGAGAGAAATTGTAATCCATATATAGATCTGCCATAATACGAAACAATAGAATTATCAAATATGACGCAAGATTTTACGGTGCTATTCAGGCAAACTAATACTTCATAAAAGATTACCTATCTATTCTTTCGAATGATACAGAAACAAAGAATTCCTTTTAAAGAAATTACAGAGCATTATGATATGCATTGAAATAAGTTTGTTGAGTTTTCTTCACTCAGTACATTTTTTTTTCGTGACTGTGTACATCACCTTGGAAATTTCTAGCAATCTGAGTTTTGTACCTTATTCATATATTTGTATATAGATTTGTTGAGATTGAACTTGTGTGACCTATCATGTTTCCCAAACTAACAAAATATATTTTGAGTACGTTTTTATTTTTGAAATGGGACAAGTTTTCATGAAAAAATTGGTTAAACCTTTTAGAAAACATTATTGTATAGATAAATATAGTGACTACTCTCAAGCTTTTTCAACAGGGTTCAAATTACTCAAACTGCAAAAAAAAAAGTAATAAAACTTCCACGTTCTTGTATATTCCAAGTCAATTTTTTAAACGATTTTCTTCCTTTTCAACGGGATACGTAAGTGTTCAAGAATACTAGAATTCCTCGCAAAAATAGCTTCACTGAACTGGTACAAAAGTTGCTGACTGAAATTATTACATTCTTTAATTTGAGATCGAAAGCGACATTGTACGTGGATGTTGGCAATGTGATTTCATGTAATATTATGTGATTTGAAAAGCATTTTTTTAAGTCATCATAACGTTAAATTCTAATGTAATTGTTTTGTCAAACACACCCTGATTGGCTAATGCATCGATGTTTAAGCCGAAAAACGAGCATTAACAAGAGTGAAAGCGTTACATTGTGAGTACACAATAGAGCGACGCAAAAACACAAAGCTCCATGACATATTTCATATAATGAAACTCAACAAAATGAGACGTAAACAACAAAAAAAAAAAATGCATGAATTGCATTAGAATGGGAATAACTAATCTCCTAATTTGGTATTTGCAACCGTTAATGCTGATTTAACGGTCGCAAACATCCGTTTTACCGGTTCTGCTAACGCGTAAAACTCTGTTTTCGACCGTTAAACAGCATTAACGGTCGCAAATACCAAATTAGAAGATAATTATTCCCTAATTTATAGTTTATCTCAAATGAACTCAGTGCGATGCGAAATTTCCTTGTAATCAATTACACGTAAATGCTGACAGTCCACAATACTACATGTATATGCATTTATTCGTGAAGAATAGGATTTATGTATTAATCTGTGTCGTGCATTTTGTATTAGCCACGAGTGACTTGCTTTTCGAAATACATATTATCTATAATTTTCCCCCGTAGGAAAGGGAAATTCCGAATGAAATATTTTGGAATAGAAAGAAAAAATGCGAGTTTGATTACTATGTAACTTAATGATTATCTGTATTTTAAAGTAAATCCACCAAGAAAATACTCCAAAGTGGTTAAGATGTCCTGGAAGATTTATGAATTTGTAAGTGCATGATAAACAAGCCGTGCATTACGTCAAGTTTGAGCAAATAGTTCAGTCAGCCTCATTGGCGAAACAATCGGGAAAATACGCAAATCAGAAAAATAATTAATTTCTCTTAACTTCTGTTTCTGCCTTTCTAGCCATGACGTCAGTGAAACATACTTCTATATGCATATGAAAAATGAACATTTTTTTTAATCACATCAGGTATGTGGGCGATTACGTTACGAATTATGAATGAAAGAATATAAAGTAAAACGTTTTCAAAGGATTTGATAATATATTAAACTCTCAAGATCCAACATACAATATATTATCACCTGCACACGGTGTTTATGTCTCTCATTTGACTTGATTTGCCAGAGGATGATCTATAGATTCACAATTTCTAAAACAGGATAGATAATTATCAAACAGTTGTTCGAACAAGGACATCAGCGGTTTCGTTTAATGCCATTATTTTGTTAGTGTTATTGTGGATACAATGACCATGTCAGCAAAATAAGCAAGTGCAATTTAATAATGAGTCAAATGCTGACTGTAGTTTTTCAGATTGACTGTAGGTTTATTAGTTGAAAGGGAATTTTCCGAATTGTCGACTGATTTCCCCGTTCTTTCCTGATCATGACGGGGAACACATGGCGTTTGCGACCGGTCGGTAGGAGATGATCACTCCCCAATAGAACCTGATCTCACCTCTGATGTTTTGGAAGTCCCTGTTTTCTCGGCCTCTAATTTGTATTGTTAAATGGACTTTTGAGTTTTGAGGCTATTCTTTGTCTCAGTGTGTTCCATTTTACATTTAAAAAAAAATTGTGGGAAAAAAATTGATCTGATTAATGTGGGTCCACACTGAAGCATAACGATGTAGACATACATTGTTAAAAATTACGCACGCATAATTCATTTTTGCTAAACTTACATTTAGTAACGAGAAAGTCTTACACACATATAGACCCAAAGAATTTACTTTTACACTTACTTTTTGATTATTTCAAAGTGTTTCTTGAGCAATTGATAACTCTTAAAGGCCAAAAGGGTGGATAACAAGTCCCTGAAAAAGCCATATACATGTAATACAATAAAGTTATTACACAGAAATAAGAAAGAGTTTTTAAAAAGTAAAGAGCTAGCACACATAATGGGAAATAATCACATTAATATATTGTAGATTATATAAAATTTTTATATATTTTCAGAAGTCTTAAGTAACTGGTATGAAATGAATTGATGAAGTTGCTTACATTTCTATATTTTTTTTAAAGACGTAACTATGTGAAAGTTCACGATTTTGTTTTTATGGGCTAATAAGGATACACATCGACTAAACTCTTGGTGACCTAGAAAAGGTATTCCTTGATAAAGCTTAAGTGGTATCAGCGTAGCTGTGTGCGGGTGGAAGAGGGTCTTAATCATAACTTATTTTGGTTTTCAATCTAAATGAATATAACAACCGCAAAAGTTTTGAGAGGAGACTGTACTGCACATCTATTTTGATCCTCGCATACATTACAGGAATCCTTTTTGAGTACATCCAAAACATGGGCCTAACAATTTTGGTTAATTTAAATAATGAGACATTCATTTTTTTCGATAAACAAATACATGCACTCGGTGACATTGATCACTAATTCAAATAACACTATAAATAGATTATGATATAATTCACAAATGTTTTTATACCCTGACTTAAAATAAAAAAAAAACAGAATTATCGGATAAAGTGAAAAAAGCTCGGATTTTTACATGCGAAACAAATTATTGTCAATTAGTTAGAACGATAGAAGAAAAATGATAACTTATATCTAACAACATAGTACATGTCCAGTTATAACAAACAAGTCAGTGTATATTCAAGCAATTCTTTTTTTTTTTTTTTTTTTTTTTGCTTGAGGTTAAAGCTGGTTATCAAAAATACTTCAATTTAAAGCCCAGAGTTGTATTAAACTAGGTAGTTTACAGAAAAAGGTGAAAATGTAGGGATTTATATAAAAAAGATATCAGTCAGGGCGTACACCTGAAAGAATGAAGCATTTTAAATCAACCGATGCCTTTATTACTTCTTCTTATATCTGAATGCCGAGTTTTTAAAATCACACTGTTGGAATTAAAATGGTTTCTATGCATAAAAATTATCACAGATATCCACTTAATTTTGCTATAAAAATATTTTCCAGTAATTGTGAATAAAGTACATTTTAACGTTTTAATACAGATTTAAATCAGCGTAGTGTATGTACAGCATTTAAAAATAAAATGGACAAAAATAAGAACAGAAAAAAGGGAGAAAAGTCGTTCTTATTAATGTTTTTAAGCGAAGCTTAAAGCTTAAAAAGTTATTCCACTTACTCCCAACAAAATATGCGGGCTCCTGTACACCAATAAAGAGTGAAGAATCGTCAATTTACTCCATTAGATAATGACTGGGGTCATTTGTCAAATCCCCCAAAAATATCATTTTCCTCTAAAAAGTATCTATATTTTGAAAAAGATATTTAAAAAGGATATATTATGATAGGGGTAAAAGTACGAAGAAAATGCCTTGAGAAAATATCTACACTTTGTTTGTGTTAGGTAAGGTCTAATGTTGAAATTCTATAGAAATTTGTTAAAAAGATAAGAAGGAGATTGAGATCACAAACAGTATTCAATACCAAAGTCTATAAAACAATACAAAATAGGAGCAAAGCAACACGAACCTCCGAAACAACAGAGGTGGGATCAGGTGCCATGGAGGTGTGAGCATCACCTGCTGACCGGTCACACCCGCCGTGTGTACTCCTTGTCATGATCGAAAAAAACGGAAAAATCCGTCGTCAATTCAGTGTGTAAATAATGGACTAACAATTGGTATAAAAAAAGTCAGTTAGCATTTGACTCAATGATAAATTGTATTTGCTGACAAGAGGTCATTGTATCGACCATAGAACTTACGAAAAGATTACTTTAAACCAGACCGCTGATGTTCTTGTTTCATCAACTTGCTTGTCAATAATTTACCTCGTTTTAGAAATTGTTCATACGTAGAGCACGCTCTTGCGTATTGAATCAGCTAAGATATATAAACTTCGTATGCAGGTGATGAAGGTATATTGCTGCATAAGTAAAGGAAGTTGACGATAGAAACGTTTAATTCATCACCTTTATGACATAACTTGGTTGTAAGATTACCATAAAGGTCTTTTTCAAGTAAAATCTCAAAGTTGAAACAGATGTGTCAGACTCTGTGGTGTCTTTTATCTTTAATTCACCAGGATTTATCGTATCGACATAGGAATGGAAATTACTATTGTTAATTGGCAATACGTCGTCGATATATCTAAATGTCGAGTTGAAGGCCACAGAAAGTGTTTTCTTCTTTTCAAGCATTAGATTTTGCACAAATTCTGCTTCATATGAATTTAAAAATAGGTCTGCTAATAACGGAGCGCAATTGGTACCCATGGGAATTCCAATAGATTATTTGAATACCTCGTCTCCGAAATCCATATAGACATTGTCAATCAGAAACTCAAGCATTCCAATAGATTATTTGAATACCTCGTCTCCGAAATCCATATAGACATTGTCAATCAGAAACTCAAGCATTTCTTTGTTGTCAGCTTCAGAATACTTATGTGTGCAATCAGAATGTGTTTTAACAAAATAATTTTGCAAATGATCAATGACTAGGTAAGTAAATTTACGAATTCCATTTTTATTGAAAAAGCAGCTGTCAATGATATCAAAAAGCCAGGACTTTAATTTATCGTGGAGAATGGTTGTGTATAAAATTGAAATGTCGTAAGTTTTTAAGCTGTTGATTTTGGTAAAATCTTGTGATTTCAAGTTGTCCAAAAGTTTTTGAGTATCCACATCTGATTCACACAACTTCTTGAATATATTGTTGCATGCACAGTACTCTTGAAGTTTTTCCTTCTTTACTTTCAATAGAGGCTTGGTTGAACATTTACTGGAACCCACAACGTATCTGTTATTTGCAAGGATTTTTCTGAAGTTTCGGAATTCAGTATATATAGGGTATAGTTCAAATTCCTTTTTGCTCTTTGGGATATTAAAAATATTTAAACTGACATATAATTTTAAAGAATATCTTCCTTAGAAAGGGAAGTATGAGTATATGTATGATTACCCCTTGTAGAATTAAATCCAAGTTCTTCTACAATACAATTTGTATAATGAGCCTTACAAACGAAGACAGTCAATGTTGTTTTTTCTGCTTTGTCGACAGGGACCAGTACATGTACGTACTGATCATGTAATCTATCTTATTTATATTTTCACTTCTGGATTAATGAGCAAAAAAGGAAAAATGTTTTCATATTGCCCTCAATAATTTAATACGCGACTTTAACATGGATCTGATACATTAAATCCACTTTGACAAGGTGTCAAAGTCTTCTCTTTAATATCTGGCCCATCGTCTGGAGTAATTTTCAACAGTATCCATCATATATATGAAATTCCGACTCCTGTTGGAGGATCGGGATTCCCAATATTTAGGTCCTTTTAAAATTAGTGATCTAAGGTCCTCATTATCAACCATATTTACGTCACCTGTAATTACGTGTCCAACACGACTATAGTTATAGAGCAAGAAAGAACATGAACACGATGGATGATAATGCTTTAAATACTCGGTATCCTGGCCATGTAATGTTTTTTGTAATTGAAAAGTTTGGAAGAAATAGTCGATGTAAATTTGCAGGAAATACAAGGAGTAGTCTTTAACTTGAAATATGGTGGAATACAAGACTGGACCCTTTTGTGATTAAGAATATTAATTATATTAACTGCGTCAATACCTTTATTGGCATATTGAAATTTAAGGAAAAGACGGATTATTTTAGCAGCTATTTCTTCTGTAAAACATGCGGGTTTAAAAAGAAATGAAGATAATTCGTAGAATATTTACTTGAACTTAGTATGTGCATTTGTTATATTAAATAAACAGAAAATAAAGATATTCATACAAATGAAAGCAATCAGATATAAATGATTTTGACAGGGTAACTGAATTCAAAGTGTTTGTCGATGATTCAAAATCAATGGGGTATCGCTGTGAGTTCGATCACCGAACGCGAGAGACGTACATGTATATTTAATTTCGAAAAAGATAAGAAATCTGCTTTAACTGCTTTCGGTATATGTGATAAAACTGGCAGGTCTTTCAATTGAAATTTAAAATCGATGATCAGTGTCATAGCAGACTTTAAAATGATTGAAAGATTCCTCTCTTCTCTGAGTGTCGAATAAAGCTAAATTCGAACGATTTTACCGAAATCAACAGCCTAAAAACTTCCGACTTTTCAACTTTATACAAAACAATTCCCCACGATAAATTAAAGTCCAGGCTTTTTTATTTCATTGTTAGCTGTTTTTTTCAATAAAAACTACACTCGTAAATTTACTTACCTGGTCGTTGGTAATTTGCAGAATTCTTTTCTTGAAATACATTCTTATTGCACACACAAATACTTTGAAGTTGACATCAAGAATATGCTTGAGTTTGTGATTGACAATATCTGTGTGTATTTTGGAGACCAGGTCTTTCAACAATCCATTGGTACCAATTGCACTCCTGTATTAGCAGACCTATTTTTGTGTCATATGAAGCAGAATTTGTGCAAAATCTTATGCGTGAAAAGAAGAAAGCACTTGTGGTGGCCTTCAACTCGACATTTAGATATATCCACGACGTATTGTAAATTAACAATGGTAATTTTTATACCCCCCGCTTGAAAAGTGGGGGTATATAGTAATCGGTATTTCCGTCCGTCCGTCCGTCTGTCCGTCTGTACGTCCGTCCGTCCGTCCGTCTGTCCGTCCGTCTGTTACGCTTTGGGGTACCCATCTCTTATCCGCAACTCCTCTCATACCACTGAATGAAATTTGATGAAACTTTCACAGAATCTTTATTACATGTTGCCATTGTGCACCTCCTATTTTACTTTTTGATCCGACACATATTTTGGGTTTCCCGGCCACAGGAAAACATGGACTTTTTCACCAGTTATAACCATATGGGAGGCGGGGGGTATCATTTAGTGAGCTCATCGCTCACAGTACCTCTAGTTATTCCTACTGCGATACGATATATCCTGGTGAGGTTGAGATAAAAAGGTACCACTGAGTCTTACAAATCTGTTTCATACTTGGATATTTTACTTGAAAAAGACGTTACCGGTAATCTAACATCCAAGCTATGTAATGATAAACTTGATGACTTTAACTCTTCTATCGTCACATTTCCTTAATTATGCAGCAATATACTTTTATCACCTGCATGCGGAGTGTATCTATCTCATTTGATTCGATACGCAAGAGCATGCTATACGTATTAACAATTTCTAAAATGAGGTAAATTATTGATATGCAAGTTGATGAAACAAGAATATCAGCAGTCTCGTTTAAAGTCATCTTTTCGTAAGTTCTATGATCGATACAATGTACGACGTTTTTCATACTAATTGTTAGCCCATTATTTATGCATTGAATTGACAACGGATTTTTTTTCGTTATTTCCCGATATTGAAAAGGAGCACACAGCGGGTGTGACCGGTCAACAGGGGATGCTCACTGATCCATGGCAGATGATCCCACCTCTGATGTTTTGAAGATTCGTATTTGCTCTGCTCCTGTTTTGTATTGTTTTATGGTCTTTAAGACTAAATACTTCTTTGTTATCTCCATTTCCGTATTTTTAGATGCAAGTTTTTAAGCAATTGATGAAACAGATCTATATTATTTGCATATATCCCCGTTTTATATGATTTATACTGTATTGTGTTTTGTGTTATTAAAACTAAAGCATAGGATATGTTATTTCCCTAAAAAAGACAAAAGTTTGACTGTACTCTAACATAACGTAGAAAGTACTTATAACTAGATAGACACTTATCACAGATGTTCAGTCGGAAAGTTAGATGCATATGATAGACTTTTATGTTTGCGGGAATCACTTGTTTTCAGAAGGAAGTTCCTAGAAAATGTATCTGATTTAATGTTTCTGATTTTAATTATTAAAACAATATATTTTGTTACATTGCTTTTCTGTTGTACAATTTAGTAATATTACCTTGTGATAGGTTACTTGTGATGCATGAAGACATTTTTTTATGGAATTGATTTAAAACACTGAAAAGGAAAATCACACAGAATCCAGACCTGATTTTTTTTTTCATTTTAAATTAATAATTCTATTTGATAAGTCCATGAGTCTGATATGTGTTTAACAGAAAATATATGAAACATTCCAATTAACCTTCTTGTCACAAGCCTGCTTCAGTTAATTAGTGTGATTGAACTTCAGATATGCTCTTTCGTATCGAATCAGCTGGGAAACATCACCAAACGCAGATGATAAGTGTATGTTGCTTGAAACATAGAGGATGGTTGCGATAGAAATGTTGAAGTCATCATGTTTATCTTAAAGCTCAATTGTTGTCATTCATCAGTACGTTTCATATATCCATCTATATCTAATTAATTCCGCATTATTGAATGCTGTCCATTATCCATTTGTTGATTTTCTTTTTATTTTGGAAAATATTTTTCTAGAGATTATATATTTACCTTAACAATATTTAAAATCAGCTTTAGAGAGTGCTATGAACTTATTGTATTTAAAGTTGGCTCACTGTACTGGTTATACTGAATTTATGTACTGTGATAGTTCTCCAGTACTCTCAATATTTAGATGAGATAACAATACAGTCGTCCGATATGTTTAAATACATGTATCATATACAAGGTTAATAATATTAATGTTTACAAGAAAATATGGTAAAGGACTTACAAATAGCAGTATCATATAAAAATTCGTTTAAAAATATTTAAGAACACAATTTCGAATCATATAATTACATTTCATCAGACATAGACTATACGTTGTCTTATGTTTTGTACACACCAATATCTCAATCAAAGAAAAAAAATCCACAATATATATGTAGACATATGCAATGCGTTGAACTATTTCTTTTATGTTAAAGGGTATCCATTTCTAAATGAAACTTAAGAGTAGGTTTAAAAAACTTAATAAACAGTTCCTTATATAGTTTAATTAAGAATAAAAAAAAAAATAATTACATTTTATAACTGTATAAAAAGTTATATATAATAATTTATAATAACTTTCTACAGCTGTATAATACAATGTAAGATAAAAATCCAAAATAATATACGTGTACAAATTCCATAGAAACACACATAAAACTGTTTCAAATTCGAAATATTTTCATGATAAATCCTTTTATATTCAGCACTTCTTTCACTGTTCCGTAAGAAAGTTGTGGTCAATTTGTTCATAAAGTGTAGTGACTTTAACATCTGTCTGGGATTGAGACCTTCCTTTGAAACTGAAAACAAGCTGGAGAGGAATCATCACCAGGAATATTACAATGAACAATGATCGAAGATCCCGTCCCAATTACGATCCATTTAACAAATAAGTAAGCATTTTAAGGCTGTGAGTTAAAATTTTTTTATTTACCCGTATTGACATATATCTGATTTCATCTTCATATTATGAGAAAGTAATTACTCTCTTAATAACAACAAATACATGTCTGTAAACAGAGCTTTAACAAGGACACAGGGAAATTCTGGAGAGTTAGGATTAGGTTCATTGGATGTGAAAGCATACCTGTTGTCACACACACTGTGGGCCCAACGTAACTGATAAAGAAGACGGAATACTCCAAAGTCAAAGACCTTACGATTGATTTATAACTAGACACTGATTATATAGAAAATGCTCGGTACGAATCAATTCTTTATAATCTCAAACATTCTTTTCACAAGTGCAAATTAATTCCATTCCCAACAAATAAAAGTTGATTTTTCCTGGCTAACTTTTCTAAAAACATAACCCTAATTTTGATATTAACGTAGGTGATGGCACCAAAGCAACTACATGTATTGTTAAGAGGTCGAAGGAATAAAATTTAAATATTGACTCAAACAGTACTTTGAAGACGCTTTAGTCATTGTTAGGAAGACATAGTTATTCTAACTTTAACTATGTTCGGATAGGTAACAAATAAGAAGATAATTCGCAAAACCTCATCTTCTTTGGTTTTATCAATATTCATTGAGCACTTATTTTCAAGGATTTCTTTGTTCAGCAGATCCACAAATTCAAATGTTCATTGAATGAATAAATATGATGTTCATTTGTATAGGCAATGCTTTTGTCCACGAAATTACGTATCCTCGAAAATGTCTGTTTCACAAAATCCACGAAAATTGATGCCAATGAAAATTGATGAAACCACAATATTATCTTCAGGATGGTAATAAACAATTTTGTTACTTTTCACACTGCTCATATCCACCGCCTTTGAACGTTGTATTACTTGAACTTGAAAATTACCTCTTATTATCATTTTTGAATATTGTATAAAATACAAAATTTTACTGCTAGAAATATTATTCGTCATTTTACTCAATGTATAACTATTTCACGTCATTAATGTTGTTCTTAAACTTCTGTGTTCTTGTCAAATACAATTTACTTTTTTTTCTTTAAAGCAGATATCAATTTTAAAGAGCAAACCAACTTTGCATTTGTTATAGAAAGTAAAAAAAAAGTTTTATTTCAGAATGTCATTAGTTAGGGAATGCTTTACAAGACTACATGCGTAAAAGAAAAAAAATACATTCATAAGGTTGTCATCTAAGTTTGAGTCTTTGTACGTTGAAAGTCGGTTTTCTATAAAGGAATTCCCTGCCTTAATACCTCATCCCACATCTACAGTTTTCAGGGGTCTGTGTTTATATCAACTAAACAGATCTGTAATCTTTAAAGAGTTTTTAGAGATCAAAAACTGCTTGATATTTGCATACTTTTCAGTTAGTTAAGTTTAAAACTGTTTTACTGGTTGATTCATACATGAAAAGAGAAACAATCAAAGAGACATGAGTTAAAATATTTTAAATTTAAAATTGGCGTCGGTACCATAATGTTTGATTTTTTTTTTTTTGCCAATACCTTTCAGCATGTTAATTAAACCTTGACAGGATCCATTCACAGCATTGCATATGTTTTTGGAGCAATTACAGTCATTCTGACAGCCTATGCCAAAGGTTCCTAGTGGACATGTTTCATTGCAGTTGATTCCGCGAAAACCTGCCTCACACTCTATTCCAGAGTTGTACATAGTATAAGGAAACCGTATCAATCTTTATCATGTACAAGTATTTTTATATTATTAGTAAAAAAATTCCTCTTTTAAATTTCATTAGAATAAGTATTATGTTAAATTCCTACAAGGAACGCTTACCATATACAAATATTTCAAATTATTATTCAATCATTTTATTATTTTTTTTCATGAAGTTCAAACAGTTTTATGTTAAAGTCCTACGACATTTGAGAACAACCTGCTCATATTTTAGACGTTCAAAAAATATTTCAACATTGCTTAAACCATAACTTAAAATAACACTTCATAGAATTAGACATACCTTTACAGGTCTGAGTTGTATTATCAAAGTATTCCCCATTACAGCATGGAATCTTTAACATCCGCCTTTATACAAAAATACTCAGTTATCCAATAATTACTAAAATGCAAAAAATAACAAAAAAATATCAAAGAACAGTTTTCTCCATAACTTTCACCAACTATCCCCATAAGATGAAAAAATAAAACAGCCATCTAAGATATTATGCATTCATAAATGTTCTCTATGATATTTTGATTCTCATTTCATGTAACTCCACGAAGTTTCGTTTTGCAAAATTGATATGACACGCACTAACTTTCATGTTGAAAAAGAACACCTTTTCCAATGAAGTTATACAGAACCATCAAACATGTACATGTATAAATGTTGTACTTTAGAAGCAGTTTTTTATATTCATGTTGACAGAGTAACAATATTTAAATCTGTTTTAGAGTAAAATATATCTTTTTGAATTATTTCAAGAAAATATTGATCATTATCAAAGTACTTTCTTTTGAGTGCTAATCATATCTGCAAGTTTTTAGACCTTTGTTGCAATTGTGATCTTTTTATCATATTGCATCTTTGCTTAAAATTTCTTTTTAAAAGCTCGAATTAATAGTTTTAATTTTTTAAACATCTCTTTCAACAATATTCAACTCAAATTTAGACACCCTCACAGGGCTGTGAATTTAAATGCATTATGATTTAACATATATTCCTACAAAAATGGCGGCGTTTACATTCGCAATTCGATCTATATATTTATAGGGAAAATAAAGTACAATGTAGTTTATAAATAGAAATTGGAATTTCGGTAGTTATTATTTGTAACATTTTTGATCATTTGACATTTCATTTGTCACGTTATTTTATTGTCGTCTACTGTGTAATCAAATCTGAATCAGTTGAAACAAGATGGGTCGAAAAGGGAAGGAGTTGAACGGTTAAAAGATAATTCACTGCTCAATAACTGGTTTTAAACCTTTCCAGTGTATACTTTGACATTTCCATAAAAACAGAATTCGAGATAGAACGTATTTTAGATAAAAGCATCCATTCAGTTGATGAAACCGATTGATTTTACTTACATTTATCTAATATTTAAAGAAAAAAATATTTGCATTCATCATATGATTTATATTGTATTGTGTTTTATACTATCTTTACTAAGGCACAGGATACTACTCATAGTATTTCATTTCTCTTTATTAGGTGAAAAATTGATTGCACTGTAAGATAATATAGAAAGTACTAGTAAATGAATTGGCACTTTCCACAAATCAGCAGTAGGAGATTTAATTAAAGACTTTGAAATTTTGGGAAAAAATTGTTTTCGAAAGAAAGTTCCCGAAAAACTTATCTGATTGTAATTACTTAACCCAAATATTTTTTTCAATTGTTTTCCTGGTGCACACGATAGTAATATTTCCTTGTGTAAAGGGTTGTGCTTTTATGCAAATGATATGAAACGCCGAAAAGGAATATCACAGAATTCAGACCCGGTTTTTTTTTTATTTTCATTTAAGAATTTTATTCCATAAATAATCGTATCATAAATAGAATATTTGATACGCTCCAATCCACCTTTTAGTCACAAGTCTGTTTTAGTTTTTTAGTGTGACTGAACTTCAGATATGCTCTTCCTTATCGAAAGAAGCGTATCGTATACGGAAACATATCCACAAGCAGGTGATAAGTGTATGTTTCTTGACAAATAGAGGATGTTATGGATAGAAATATTGAAATCATCATGGTTATTTTAAAATTCAATTAGTATTTTTCATTAGTGCTTTTCATATACATGTATCCATCTAGATCTAGTTGGTTCTGCATTAGCGTATGTTGCATGCCCATTATACAATTTTTTTTTTTAATTTGGTACATATTTTTGTAGAGATTATATTTTTAACTTAAGATTTCAAATCACCTTTAGAGAGTGCTATGAACTTATTATATTTAAAGTTGGCACTTGTGATACTGAATTTACATACTGTGATAGTTCACAAATACTCTCAATATTTGGACGAGAAAGGAATACAGTTTTCCGATATGTTTAATATATGCACGATGAAAATATTGGATTAAAAATGTTAATGTTTACAAGAAAATATGATAAAGGACTTACAAATAGCAATATCATAAAAATATTCGTGAAAAATATTCTAGAACACCATTTCCAATCATATAATAACATTTTATCGAAGACTTGACTGTCTGTAGCCTTAGGTTCAGTGCTCAACAATATCTCAATCACAGAAAAAAAAACACATGTATGTCTAGGCATATACAATGCGTTGAATTATTTTTTACATGTAAAAAGTAATCAGTTTTTAAATACATCTTAAAAGTATCTTACAAAAAAAATCATAAACAGTTCTTAATTTAGTTTTATTAAGATTTGAAGAATAGATACATTTTTTAACTGTATCAAACGTGAGATATAATTGATAACAGCCGTATGTTAACATGTAAATTCTAAATAACATGCATGTAAAAATTCGAAAGCAACACTCATAAAACTGTTTCAAGTTTTAAATATTTATCATAAATCCTTTTATATTTGTCACTTCTTTCACTGTTCCGTGATACAGTTGTCGTCAATTCGTTCATAAACTGTCATGACCTGAACATCTGCCTGGGTTTGAGAACTTCCTTTAAAAGTAAGGATAAGTTGGAGAGCAATAATCACAAGGAAAAATCCCAATGAAGAAGGATCCTGTCCCAATTACGATCAATCTAACAAATGTGCCATTCATCTCTGTCAATTCACTGTCAGTTTTGTTCGAGGTAAAAACTTAAAAAAAAAATAAAACAAAGGTATCATAAACGATTGGATACAAATTTTACCACATACATGTAAGCGTTACATTGATAAAAATGCATTGTTTGAATTTTTTAACTTCATGAAAATCTTGGTGGAAAATGGGTTGGTAAGATAAATTAATATATAAAGATATAATGTCCCGCTTGAAAATTGGACAAATGAGTAGACATTTTGGGCTGCGTCTTAAGATTTAGTATCTTCCATCCTTGATATACCTCTAACCACATTCTCCTATTGTGCGAAAATAATTCTTCTCTTAATAACAACTAAAGCGTGTCCATACAGAGCTTAAAAGAGAACACCATGAATGCTGGAGAGGTAGGATCAGGTGCATAGGGCGCGCAAGTATTCCCTTTGTCAAACAGAGTGTGACTAATTTAACTGATCAACTGGATAGAATATTCCAAAGTCAAATAAAATTAGAAATAACAATAACAAAGACCTGTTGACTGATATATAATAAGTCATTAATTACATTGAGGTTATTTGATATTAAACTATTTTTTAAGCGTAAACATTTAACAAGAGTGAATTAAATAATTCGATCATAAATAAATTCTTTCCAGCTCTCTTTCCTGCATTCCTACCGTAATTATGATATAAACGTAGGTTATTGCATTATAATAACTATTGCTGGAAGATGGAAAGGGATAAAACCCAAATCATTGACATTTTCAGGTCTTTTTTCTCATTGTTTGGAAGAAAAAGTTATTCTCACTATAACGATGATCGTACAGGAAGGCAATACTGGTATAAAATTAACCTGCAAAACGTCATCTATAACCTCTTTATTGGTAAAAAAAAAAACAAACAATATTATGTCACTTTTCACAATGCTAGTATTCCCGCCTTGGAACGTTGAATAACTTGATAATTTTGGAATTAACGTGGGTTATTGCCCCGAATCAATTATTGCTAGAAAGGAATAAAACTCAAAACAATAACTCAAACAATATTTTGAGGATTTGTTGAAGACATTGTTAGGAAGAAGAGTTATTCTCACTTCAACATTGCTCGTAAAAGTAGGCAATAAAAAGTATGTCCGAAAAACTTCATCTATTAACTTCAAGCTGGTAAAACAATTTTATTTCTTTTTACACTTCTATCGCTTTACATGCAAGGTCCCCGTCTTGGAACGTTGAAGGAACTTGAACTTGGATATTACCCTATTGAAATATTACTTTTATGTATTGGCAAAAAATACTGAGTATCACTGCCAAAATTGCTTTTTTAATCATTTCTCTATGTATAATTATCCTTATTCCCTTTATTCGTTATAAAACTTCTGTGTTTTTGTCAAAATGAAGTCTGAATAAATTATTCAAATACAGCTATCAATATTAAAAGAAACAACAAAATTGCACTTGTATTTAAAAAAAACCCAGTAAATTCCAACATGTCATATAGTCTTGGGAATTATGAAGTTAAAATACATTTATTTTAATATAATTCTCATCTCAGTTTTATTGTTGTACATTGAAACGCGTTTTTTAATAAAAGAAATGAAAATAAAGGAAGGATACTTTCTTTTCCTAAGCACTTGATCTACACAACTGAAATTTCAAGGGGACTGTTTTATACCATCTTAACATATCTGTCTTCTTTAAAGAGTTTTTGGAGTTCAAACAGTGTTCGTTATCCCCATACCTTTTCTTATTAGGTTTACGACTGTTACCCTGATTAATTCAAATGAATAAAGAGATCATAGAAGAGACTTGAATTAAAACATTTTAAATTAAAAATTGGCGACGGTACCATTTTTTTTTATTGCCAATACCTTTCAGTACCATACCATTTAATTTTACCTTGACAGGCTCCATTCACGAAATTGCATGTGTTTTTGGAGCAATTACAGTCACTCTGACAGCCTCTGCCAAAGGTTCCTGATGGACATGTTTCATTGCAATTAATTCCGCGAAAACCTGCCTCACACTCTGTTCCATAAAAGTACATACATATAGTATAAAGAAACCGTATCCATCTTTATCTTATACAAGTACGAGGGGCTATCAAAAAAGTGCGCTCAGTTATCGATTTATTTCTCCATGTTTTTAAAACTGTAGTCTCAAAATATAAATAAACATATGTTCCTAGCATATTCTTTCACTGTTTGCACAACTAAACATTCCTCAAAATAGTTGTTAATAATCCTCCTGACCCTGATATTGTTATTATCGAAAATTTCGCTGATTCGTACTGCCATTTTGGTTTCAAAGATAATTCGGTCCAATATATGCTTCTTTCAGAAGTCAACTACGAGAGTAATTGATAGAAGAGAAAGGAATTTTTTGAAATCTTCCCTTTTTGCAAATGAGGTTAGAATTTAGAAGAATTAATCAAGAACCGAGCGCACTTTTTTGTGCACAATAAATATACAGTTTTTTCAATGGGTGGCACTGTAGCTCTCCGGTCTATCAATATATTTTTTTTTTCGGAGAGCTACAGATCTGCAGCTACATAAAATTAAAACCACTTTAGGTACATCAATGAATTATAAAAATAATTATTCATCATCATCTTTTCTATCTATAAAATAAACCACAATTATTAATGTTATGTTTAAATAAATTACTAAAATTTTTGTAAGCAATGGTATGTCCAAGCTGCGCAACCTAGAAAACGACTTGTTCAGACTTGAGTGTAACTACGACAAACTATTTTGATATGAACATCTGACATCCAAAAATCCCATTAATTTAGGTATTTGTTGGGACACTAATGTTACATAAAATATGGAATCTTTACCTCACTCTGGAAATTCTATGAAATTTTATCGTAAATTTTACATGGAGTATCCAAACGAATATTGCCTTGAAAATGAAGTCAAAGGGAGAGGGGTTTCATTTTCCAACGTTGCCCCTGGAAAAACTGGTATACACCTAGGAAATGTTTAAACTGGTTACGGAGAAAAAAAATGCATCCAGATTACTTTTTTTAATGCCAAGATTCAGAGAGAAAAGGAAAACAACGTTAAAGTGGATTTGTAGTCATTTCCGGTTTGAAAAATTTATCACGTCAAATAATTACATGTACGTTGATCATGTGTTTTAGCTATATTGAACTCCAAACAAAATATGCTGGCACAATCAAGCGATGATCTCTCCTAATGTATATTCATTTGCAATAAGAAATGCATTGAAAGTTGCTGTTCATGACATTATAAAGTCATAAAAAAGACGGGTTGAAGTCCTCACTCTGTTATAGGGAATCTCATCAAAAAAAGTGTACGAGGTAGAAGAGGCAGACATTGAAAAATAATGACGTCGTCGGACGTCATGAAACTATAAGCGGCAACGGCGCCAGGTGATCATATAATGTCATTTTTATTTTATAATAATTTGGGAAAAAATAAACATATCAAGCTAAAATGTTCAACATTTCTTTTGTTGTTGTTGTTGTTGTTTTATGTTCCATATAAATTTTGTAAGCGTAGATTACATAGTTCTATCTTTATAGCCACAGTCCACGAACTTTTTGATAACCCCTCGTATTTTATATTATGAGTCAATAATTTAATTTTGTTTGTATTCTAGTCTCTCATTGGTTGATTACCAAAAAGGATCGCAAATTATTTCTTAATAACCTGGTTTGGTATGGGGACACACCCCCTTGACAACCAGCTGAATCATCTGTATCGATACAATCCCATCATTTCCAGTCCTTGGAATTCATGGGAAATTCCAAATTTAATAATTGTACCTTTATTTTCAAACAGTAGCTCGATCTTACCTCGTGTAAACAAACATCATGGCTGCTAGATCTGTATATCAGTTATTACCTCCCCTTGTTTCGTATCACTTCCGTTACTAGGGATGTATTATTGAGCGGCAAATTTGAACTCATAAAAAGTAACACAATTTTACATCCACAATTGTTTAATCATTTTAAAATTAAATTATAAGGAATGACTCTAATTCTTGGCCAAATTATTCGATGATAACCTTGTTTGGGTCAGTTTACGCTTTATAATACGCGAAGCGGATTATAAAAATGCGTAAACTGGCCCAAACTAGGTTATCATCGAATAATTTGGCCAGAAATTAGAGTCATTTCTTAAATAATTTCCTTTTTTTTAATTTCATAATAATAGTTTTATGTTAAATTCCTACAAGAAATGCTTACCATGTACAAATTATATATACAGTTATTTGTCAATCATTCTTGTTTTTTTTTTTTATTTTCATGAAATTCACACAGTTTTATGTAGAATTCCTACTACTTTTGAGAACAATAGGCTCCTATTTTAGACGTTCACAAAACATTTCAACTTTTCTCAAACATATCAACGTGTTTTACAGCCATAAAATTTAAAAAAAAAAGGCATACCTTTACAGGTCTGAGATGTGTTATCAAAGTATTCCCCATCACAGCATGGAATATGTAACATCCCCCTTTATACAAAAATACTCAATTATCCATTAATTACTAAAATAAAAAAAAAATCAATTAAAAAAATAATAGAAATTGACTTGAAACTTATCTAAAAAAATATTTGGAGAATAGGTAAAAGAATATATTATAAATGTTACTTTGTCAAAGAACAATTTTCTCCATAAATTTCACCAACAATACCCATTAGATGAAAATACAAAAATAAAACAGCCATCTATGGTATTACACATTCATAAATGTTCTCTATGATGTTTTGAAACTCACTACATGTAACTCCACGAACTTCCGCGTTTCTCTTTAATATTGAAAAAGAACGCTTTTTTCCAATGAAGCTATAGTGAACCATCAAACATGTACATGTATCAATGTTGTACTTTAGAAGCAGTTTTTCACATTCATGTTGACCGAGTAACAATATTTAAATCTGTTTGAGAGTCAACTATATCGCTCTGATTTATTTCAAGAAAATATTGATCATTATCAAAGTACTTTTTTTTTGAGTGCTTATCATATCTGCAAGTTTTTAGACCTTTGCTGTAATTGTGATCTTTTTATCATATTGCATATTTGCATAAAATGTCTTTTAAAAGCTCGAAGTAATAGTTTCAATTTTTTAAACATTTCTTTCAACAATATTCAACTCATATTTAGACACCATCACAGGGCTGTGAATTATGATTTAACATATATTCCTTCAAATTGGCGGCGTTTACATTCGCGTTTCGACTAATATATTTATAAGGGGAAATAAAGTACAAAGTAGTTTATAAATAGAGATTGGAATTTTGGTAGTTATTATTTGTAACATTTTTGATCATTTGACATTTCATTTGTCACGTTATTTTATTGTCGTCTACTGTGTAATCAAATCTGAATCAGTTGAAACAAGATGGGTCGAAAAGGGAAGGAGTTGAACGGTTAAAAGATAATTCACTGCTCAATAACTGGTTTTAAACCTTTCCAGATAACATTTTTTATCATGTCACATTTCATTTGTCACGTGATTTATTGTCGTCTTCAACGTAAACAAATCTGAATCCGTTCGGTGGAAACAATATGAGGCGAAAAGGGATGGAGTTAGGTAACAAGGTAAAAGAAATCGCTTGGAAATTATTACAAGAAGGAAAAACTAACAGCTACGTTTCAGAAACATTGGATGTGTCAAGGATTACAGTCGCAAGTTTTAAGAAGCGTGTAGAACATCGAGATTTCATAGAAAACATCCCGAGACGAGGCAAGAAACCCATCGTGACAGCCCGAGACTACCAAAAGTTAAGAAGGCTCATAAAAACCCAAAGAAGAGAGAGTTTACAGGATATAACGGACAAACTAAAATGACAATAAAGAAAGGCTTATATCTAAACGAACTGTACAATAACTTCTGTTGAGACGGATAGCAAAGAAAGAAACGGGCAATTCGAGAGGTTAATAGGAGAAAGCGTTTATCGTGGTGTCGAGAAAAGAGAAAACTCACTGTTGACAGCTCTGGAGAAAAGTTTTATTCTCCGATGAATCTAAGTTTGTTTTGGGACAAGACTCTCGTCGCAGCACTGTTAAGGCCTACTATGAGAAATCAACGGAAAATAGACGTGCAAAAAAGGGGGACCTTTTTAAAACTGAATTTATTTTAATTAAGCTGTTTTATTATCACAGAACACAAATACTTATTGAAATAGCATAGTATAACCCACTCTGTACAGTATGAAGTTTGGTCCCATCAATGGACAGTCACGTGATGAATGCATAGTTCGTGTACTGAATGTAGGTCATGAACAAATTTCAATATCGCAAGGGCAAACACTAGTTGAAATTAAAAATTCAAGTTATTATTTGTATCTGCATACTTTGTAGTTTCTGAAAAGTGCTGCTGCTTTGAATAGATTTTGCGTTTTAATAGTTAAAATTTCAGGTAAATAAGCCAATGTCGAAATATGTTTGACTTTTACCAAATATTGTGTGTACTTATAAAATTACGCCCTCGATTTAAAGAAAGCAGCAGCATTTTTCAAGTTAAGAAAAGTATCCTTTATCTATATTCGAAAAATGGTTAAGATCTATGAAGTGTATGCCCTTGTGAAAGTGCGATTTCATGAGGCATCTCGATGTAAAATATACGTAACCTGTACATAAAAACACGACATAATTAATAAATCACATTCTCTTGATAATTAATTGATAATCGCACTAAACAAAGGATATGTATTGGTATTAATCGACTATTTAAAACCTGTAAATAATATTTCGTTTAATAATAAAACGCATTTTTCATTATTAAAAAATCCCTCAATCTGCCTCTCACAGCACATGAAATACGTCATTTTTACCAAAATGACGTCATATGTTTACAAGTTCATCGCGATCAGTGCTTTGTCTATAACCAGCTAAACGGGATTTAACTAGCAAGTTTTTTAATGCATTGATAAGTTTTATTGTTGTCTATTATGCGAATACAGTTAAAAGTTGCAAACTATTTCATTTTCAGGTACAATGAGAAATACATAAAAGTCATATTTTTGTGTGACGTCACAGTAAACTTTTCCCGTATAAATTAGGCCCGCCCCCTTATTCAAGCCGTAACAATGCTGCGGTGTGTAAATTTAAAGGAATCGAGGGGGATATAAATATGGAAATATAAGTAAGGGATACAAGACGAAGATGGTCTAATATGTCAGATACGGGACTGGGACGAGGTGCTAAGCACCGAGTCTCAGTCCCGTATCTGACATAATAGACCATCTGAGTTTTGTATCTTACTTAAAACATTTTTTCAATGCACTTTTGTATTGCTATTGTCATAATATGATACTTGTGACGGTGACCAAACCAGATGGATGGGGCGCTTAAGGGTTTCAGATATTTCTTTCAAAGGGATGAATAGATTTTGATTTAAAAACCTTTATTGAACCCCAATCATATATTATTTAGCGTTGCGACACTCTACGGACGCATTAAGGAGAGCTGAGCAACTTCATGAAAAAAAGCGATTCTGGGAGTATTGTGAAGGATCTTTTTTAACGTTTGAAGATTGTAAGTGACCATTAGGCAAATAAATTCCAGGAAAGTGTCGTTCTTGTCCCTTGGATATCGAAAGCACCACATGTTTACTCAAACGAATTTGGAAATATGTTGTGAAATTAAATTTTCCGGAAAAAAAATCGGAGTTCAACGGGATATATTAACAGATCAAGTGTAAACTTGTCCGAATGTAATGTTCTACAATGGACCACTTTACGGGGATTTATTTGGATGTGTTTTCGAAAAAATCACAAATATAAGATAAGTGCTTCGATATCGGTCGTTTCACAATCAGTGAACTGTCTGGGCGGAGTGTAAATTCTACTGGATTTCTGAGATACTCCTATTTTGAAGTTTCGTTGCATAAATTGGTTTCCATAAAGTTTAAATTGATTGCTCCATTACTTGAATTGGATTACAAGATTGTTGATTTCTATATAAAATGCATAATGTTTGTTTATTTTCTGCCTTATTCATTCGCTGTGCAAAATCCTTTGTTTCACACAGTCCAGTATCATTTTGGAGTACAATATTAGATGCAATAGTTATTGTATATTTATTATGGTGTATCCTAAGTTATTCGGACGAAGGGCGGTGACGATTGCGAAGCACGAGTCTCTGCCTTCGTCCAAATCAATCAGGATACACAATAATAAATATTCAATAATTTTCTTGTATCATGGCCAATCAAACGTCATGTCACAGATTTTCAGCATGATTTTTAATTACACCAATAGAAAATATAGTTTTTGTCAGGTGACCGCATTGATAATCTCTCCTTCCTGTCAGTATTTCTAATAAACATTTTACGTGCCTGTGTTCATGAGAAGGGGCGTCGGATTGCAGCATCCCAGCCCCCCCCCCCCTCCCGGATTTCCTTGTCAACTGATCTGGAGGCCCCCTTTCTTTTAAATGTAGCTACGGACTTAAAGTGGCAGAGTTGTGATTCTGGAGGTGTGATTGTCTGCATGAGTGCTGGGGGCACCAACCTGGAGCCTCCCCCTTTCAAAAATTGCTGGATATCGATCCGCCCCTGGATTGTTAATGAAATTCTCAAGAAAACCTTTGGATATCAAAGAAGAAAAATTCGAAGTTGAACAAGGTAAATTCAAGTGTTATTCGAAAATCAAGAAAAAAAATACCCGTTGATCATTTGACATATTCGAGAGCTGTCGTATTCACGAAAACGCTGTGTCGGGGTCAATTACTCTTCATCTGTTGATGCAGTACAGCTTAAGCCCTATATTACAATAGATGGAATATTTTAATATATTTCTGTATGGAATTCATGTCAAGAATTTAATTTCTAGTTACTGTGGATTGAATGTTTGAAGAGATCCGTAAAATCATTTCGTAGTTCACTTAAGAATATATACGTACTGTAATTTATGTGAAAGGCTTTTATTTCACTTGCAGAAATTTTGCATTAGTATATTACAAAGCCCATTCATTCGTAAGATTCAATATACATGTAAATTAAAATGATGAAATCGCCTTGGTGTTCAATAATTTATTTACACGGCACAGTTTTGGCTGACTCCGCCCATCGGTGTATCTCCAGTTATTGTACACTTGACTTCAAAGGAAAAACACCGCAGCCATAATACAAATAATATTGTACTCCCGACAATAATATTGGACTATAGCTAGTACCCTCTTTGAAATACGAGACTGTCGAAACAAAAGAATGACGTCACAAAAATGTTTTAAATGCTGATAAATATAAGAAAATCTTAGACGACAATCGATGGCCAGTTTTTTCGGTCATTTTCGACTAGAAATTATATTTTTCAAGACGATAATGCTCCTATACACCTTGCACATTCAATGCATGATTTTTTGCACTGGAACGGTATTACAAAGATGAGCTGGCCAGCACAGAGTCCAGACTTAAAAAATGATTGAAAATCCGTGGCTCCTTATTAAAAGAAAACTTCAAAGAAGGATAGGGAAAAATGAGAACAAAGACGATCCCTTCCGACATAACACCGGAGTTTGTTAAAAGCATCTACAGGACCATTCTGAGCCGGTTACTGTGATATAAAGAAAACTAGTTACAATGATGACTTACTTTCGTCGCGAATTTAATCACGCCACCATTTTTTTATGAAACATATTGCATCATACTGTATATACATGTACTTGGTGCATTGTACAGTGAGGGTTCCTTTTCCTAACATCATGAAACATATGAAGGTAACGTCAGTATTCACGATCAAAAGTCCATAAAACGATACAAAATAGAAGCAGAGCAAACAAAAAACCAAAAAATCAGAGGTGAGATCAGGTGCCATAGAGAAGTGTGCATCCCCTTCCGACCCGTCACACCGCCGTGTGCTCCTTGACATGATCAGAAAATAACGCAAAAATCCGTTGTCAATTCACTGTATGAATAATGGACTAATAATTAGTATGAAAATCGTCAGTCAGCATTTGACTCAATGATAAATTGTCTTTACCGGGTACTGACAAGTTCATTGTATTGACCATTGAATTGATAACTTTAAACTAGCCTGTTTAAAATCTTGTATCATCTACTGCGACAAAGGGTCTATGTTTATGCGCAGCATTGTCCAAAAATTCCATTTCCGAGCTTTGCAATGGGATTTGAATCGATGATGCAAATTTAACTCGTACTTGTATAAAAGCTTTAACTATTATGCAACCTGGCAACTTGTAGAGAATTAAGAGATGATAAAAAGTAAAAACAGGTTATTGGGAATATTTGGCAATCAATAGTACAAATAAAAAATTGATACATCTGTTGAGTCTGTTTTATATTTGGATATTTTACTTGAAAAAATAAATTTATGGTAATCTAATAAGGAAACTCTATGATAAATGTGCAAGACTTTAACTTTTCTATCGTAAACTTCTATCGTAAACTTCTCTTACTCATGCACCTTGATCACCTGCATACAAAGTCTATATTTCTCAGTTGATTCGATAAGCTAGAGCATGCTCTATGTAAGTGCAATTTTCTTCAGGGGTAGGTTGTTGACAAACATGTTGATGAAAAAAAGAATAAAAGCAATTTCATTTAAATCGCCATTTTGTAAGTTCTAGTCGTAACAATGACCTTGTCAGGAAATACAATTTACCATTGAGTCAAATTCTTACTGCCGTAGTTTCAATATTAATCGTTATTCAATTATTTACACACTGAATTGACGACTGATTTTTCCGTTACTCTCCGATCATGACAAAAGCAAACGGCGGGTGTGACCGTCTGCATAGGATGCTCACTCCTCCATCGTACCTGATCCCGCTTCTGATGTTTTAAGGCCCGTGTTTGCTCTGTTCCTATTTTGTATTGTTTTATGGATTTTTGAGCTTGATCATGAATACTATTCGTTATCCCCATATGTTTTATACAGGTATGTGCAAAAATATACGGATAATGCCATATAAATCAATAATCAACATTATCAATATTATTTATGAATTTGTATTTTCCATTCACACCATAAAATAGTGTAAACATGTGTTACTGCTTACAAGTCTGAGTTATCGTTGCTGAGCTAGATCGTCTGATAAAAGAAATAGTTCACCATACTCAGCCTAAGAGTGGATTTTTAAGTCTCTCTTAAAAATATGTATTGTATATCAAATTATATTTATAAAACAAGAGAAAAATAAGGGAAAAAAGAAATGTTGTTCAGGTGTATCTACATAAAATTACCATAAGTACATGTATTTTGCTTTTTAGAATTTTATTGTTAGCCTTCATGTATTTTAACATGTTGTAACGATATTTCTTTCAGAAGGTCCTCTATTTTTCATGAGAAACGAGACAACTGTAAGTACAATTACATATACGATGGCAACGGTAATGAAAATGGCTGTCATACTCTTTCCTTTTCCATGTTTTGTCCTGAAAAAAAAAATCTGTCTGAGGTAAGTAAGATAAAGTGGAGAAGATTAAGAACATGTTTAATTAGACATGCTTCGTTGTAAAAAGTCACGGCAACCAACAAATTAAATGTTTTGTCAAAAATAAATTTATATTTATTGATATTTAAAAACGTTTATGAAAAACTCCTACGTCGTTTTCTTTTTGCTAATGTACTTGCAGAAAACACATTTTTTAATATCACCTGAGCTGAAAGCTCAAGCGAGCTTTTCTGATTACCCATTGTCCGTCGTCCGTCTGTCTATCTGTAAGCCTTTCACTTTTTCAACTTCTTCTCAAGAACCACTGGGCCAATTTCACCCAAACTTGATACTGAGCTTTCTTGAGGAAAGGGGGTTTAAATTTTCAAAATGAAGTGCCTAGTTTGCCACAAGGAGAGATAATCAAGATAACACAAAAATAGGGTTCAGTGACTACAAATATTCGTCTTAAGAACTATTTGGCCAGAAAAGCTGAAACTTATGTGGAAGCACTGTGAAGAAGTGGGGATTCTAAGTTGTTAAAATCATGACCCCCGGGGTTAGGGCGGGGCCATATTAGGGAATCCAAGTTTAACATTGAAGTACATGTATATAGGAAAAATCTTCTTCTCAAGAACCACTGTGGCAGAAAACCTTAAACTTATGTGGATGCATCCTGGGGTAGTGTAAATTCTAAACTATTAAAATTGTGACCCCCGGGCGTAAGACGGGGACACAATAGGGAATCCAAATTTTACATTGAAATATATAGGAAAAATCTACTCATGAACCACCGAGCCTGAAAATCTTAAACTTATGTGGAAGCATTCTAGGGTAGTGTCGATTATACATTCTTCAAATTATGATCCCAGAGGGTAAAACGGGGTCACAAAAGGTGTAACAAAAGGGAAATCTTAAAAGAATAGTATGGCCAAAGTAAATAAGGTGAACGATGTGTCCCATGGGCCTCTTGTTCCATTTACCAAACCTTCCCGTTATCAAACAAACATATTGCTTCTTCTGCGGTTTTTCATACAAATTTTATAATCAAATTTTTATAACTGAGATCAACAGAAATACAATGTCATGTGTAATCTTACTGTGCCTCTTAGACATAATCAAGCCTACATGTTGTATGTAAGGAATAGTTATCCAAAATACCTTTTGGGTTTGAACAAAGTTCCATTGATGTGCAATGAGTACGTTAGATTTTTTGAAGACATTATTGTGCTAGATGCTGGAATGAGTAATGACGTCAATAATAAAGCTGGTGATGGGGATGATGATGACGTTGTGGTAGTAAATGATTCCATAACATAACCATAACATTCTGCATCTGAAGAGAAACATGCGCTTAATAATAAAGCAAGTTTTACTTGATATTTAGTACTATTACAAATATTAGCATTTCTAGATCTTATCAGCATTCAAATTTACAGTTTTTGGAAGGCGTGTATCTGTATCTTAATATATGTTAAAAGCGAATTGATTAGAGAAAGAGTTCTGTTAAGCACATGTGCATGTACATATTAATGCAATAAGTCACATAAATCGATCGAGTGCCAAGCCGCCATGGTATTCCTCAATACAAAGCAACGGTTACCCGCTCTAAACTATGGATACCGGCACTTACATTTGTATGAATCTTCGGATGAATAAGAATTAGGACAAGGTGGTTTAAATTGGCTGCAGTCAGACAGAAAACTACTTCTTATGCTTTTGTATCCTTCGTCATAATTAGCACACTTTCCTCCTGAAAAGCAAAGATATATTTTTCAATTGTTGCAACAAGCTTTAAAATTCAGGTCCAGTAGACATCTTCCTGAATTCTTGATATATTTTTTAACAATACAATTTTACATTCATGGACGTTGCACGAATAATTAATGAAAAGACGGCTTTGCTACTTAAATATTCATAAACATGCAAAAAAATACACTTAAAATGCCGGTACCGATTATTTTAATTGGAGAGGCGCAAACTTCCAACAATGAGGTTCTCATGCTGTTCAAAACACAGTGGTAGGTGAAGCCTTTGCAATCGTTCTTTATAAGGTGACATTGCTTTTTAGCTGCTCTCTGTTCCCATTCCAGGTTCGTGACAGGACAACTCTTCACGTGTTCAAGGGTTTGTGTGGAAAGGTTGCAAGGTAGTGAAAAACTGTTCACATATTCTCTCTAAAAATTTCTGAGCTGGTTTCAGTATCCGGCATCCATCAACATCAAATTACACAGAATGTGCAGAAATACCATCACCATCCAAGGATAAATACATATTGTAAATATGTAGATCGAGAGAAGCACTGCTCTACTTTACTTGATTCAATTGATCCAGATCATAATTTTTACTTGCTTTTAAGCATGTTGTACATACACATGATACATGCATTTAAAAAATCTTTTCTAATGCAAACAAAGAGATCATAAAAATGATGATAATATTTATGGATACATATTGCAGGCTAAGTGCAGTGATTGATCATTATGGAACATTTTTTTCTAATACTGTCCACATCTGTATATTTAATCATGTTTAGTCTGTCTTTGATACTTAAGGAATTCTACTCTATACCACAACCAGGACTAAGAGATTGAATGAAGTGGTTCTGGTCCATGCAGTTTACGAAAAAAAAAATTACTTTTAAAATCTACTATTCATATTTTCTATGATTATAATGTGGTGTTTATGGAAAAATAATCCTTCGTTTTTACATGTAATATTGTTTCACAGTTGTATTGCTTTAACAAATTACCATGAATACAACTGTTTCAGCATTTCGTTAAGGATTATTTAATTTTTTCAAAATTCCATGGAAGGTTTATATCTGTTTTCATTCATGAAATTCGGAAATTACAACTAAACTGTTCAGTAAATTCTCAAATTTGATTTTCTTTTTTGTGATTTAAAAAGAGTAAAAAAAAAAAGATCGTTCTTTTTCCTTTGTCTCTTTGAAGACATCATTAAAATTTGCATCGCATGCCTATTTAAATTTATCAAAATCAAATTAATTACTGATCAACAAGGGATACTTTTGGAATGACCCTCTTCTCAAAAACAATTTCTCTTCTTGTAAAGTTCTTCCGTATCAAACGGAACTGTTTTTTTTTTTCTTCTGATTTTTTCCCCAAATCTTGTCGGCAAAATATTTCAGAGATGGCTGGACAGATTTTCCTGAAATTTACAGGTATGAGAGAGAATGAAAAAACCCCGAGACCTTTTTTTTATTTACTGAGTAAGCGAATCCATTCCGGTTGACATTGTCCGCCGTCATTTCTTGACGTCCAAGTAAGCGATGAAAAAAATCAAAAAATTATATATTTTTTTGGAACATTTTTGCATCACATTATCCCTCTTATTTGTACTTTTAATAAATGTCAGTCTCATTAGAAAAACAAAAACGGCAACTTCCGGTTAATAGAGAAAACCTGTATAATTTGAGTATTATACATGTACTATCTATAAATATCTGTTATAGATGTATGATTTGAAATGATTTTTGGATATGATATTCAGACTACAAATTTCTAGAGTAACGTCAAATATCTTTTTTTTTTTGTTTATCTTTAATTTTTAGTTTTTTTTGAATTATTTCTATCTAGACATGGTCCTTGCATGAATGTAAATCGATTTGTTCAAAAGAAACGAGATGTGTTTGTATAAAATTGGATTCTGTGTATAACAACTTATGGCGTGGTTTGAAGTTACTGAAATGCATGTCAGAATCTAATGGCCAAGGTAAAATGGTAAAAATAGATTACTAGTAGTACCCAAAGAAAGGACTTGTTTCAAGGAATAGACCCGTGAAATGTGAAAGTCCTAGATCTTACTCTTCAAAAGTTAAGGCCAAGGTAATTTTTCTATAAGAGGAATCAAGTTCTGGGTGTAAAGGTCAAAAATGTTATAGCCCCGTGGGGATCCGGGTTAGAATAGGTCTTCAGTACCCCCTTGCTTGTCGTAAAAGGCGATTAAATGGGGCGGTCCTTCGGATGAGACCGTATAAACCGAGGCCCCGTGTAACAGCAGGTGTGGCACGATAAAGATCCCTCCCTGCTCAAAGGCCGTAAGTGCCTAGCATAGGCCTAAATTTGCAGTCCTTCACCGGCAATGGTGAGGTCTCCATATCAGTGAAATATTCTGGAGAGGGACGTTAAATAGTATACAATCAATCAATCAAAAATGTTATACTCACTGAAAGGTTTTGTCAAAAAAAAATGGTAGCCCAATCTCCAACTGTTCGAAAATCATGATCAAGGTTAAAGTGTGGTATTTTTTGTGAAAACTCCAAAGTCAAGGTTAAGAGGTCAAATTTTGTCGAAACCAATAAAAAGTATTTTTAAAGGGAATACACTTGTGAAATACGAAAGCCTTAGCCCCACCAACTAAAAGATTATGTGAAAGGTGAAAGTTTTGGCAGACAAACAGACACACAGACAAAGAGTTAGACAGAAAAAAGGCACACAGCTTCATAGATATCTATGTAGACAGACAGATGATCAACGGACTAGACAAAACATACTCCCAAAACCATGTTTACTAGGGCTTACAAATAAAACTTACCCACGAAATTAGGATAACAGAACTAAAACATGTTATCAACACAGCTTTCTAAAATGAAAGAAAATTTCATAGGCTTCATATTTAATCGGTAAATTGATCGATAAAATATGTAAACAGTAAACATGTATACATATGGAATAGAAATACATTTTTTTTTCATTTTATATCACCACAGTATTGTTAACGCTCAGCGAAAGAGAATCATCAATATGCTTTCCCTAATTTTCATACAATGTTTTGGAACATAGATAAAAATTAATGAAGAGAGGGAAGGCATTGATTTTGTATCATAAAAGCGTTTGTAAGAGAGTGCCTTGTCTATTTAAGATCCAATCTATCTGCAGTTTTATTTTCAGATCTTCAGTAATTTTGTTATCTACATACATTACAATTTATTGGAAAATAAATTGAAACACTTATTGAAAAATACCCCGATCTTTCTTTTTATTTATTTCATACCTACCGATACATTGAAAAGATTGTCTAATCTTCACTATATGGTTTAAAAAATCAAATGTAACTTTCAATAGTCATGCATTATCACATTAATCTTGTCACTGCTAAGAATTTAAGTTGACATGAATTGTTTAACTTCTATCTTTAACTACGGCGGCGGAGTTATCATCAAAAGAGAAATATTTTACTTTCGGTTTCATGCAAACTGGGCTTATTATACTTAAATATACCACAAAAAAGATGCAATTCCAGGACTATTGTTTTTCCTTAAATACATTAAACCTTGACCTTTAACAAAATCAGAATATACACACATACTTGTTGAAACATGTCCGGGCACGCTTCTAAACAGGAAAAAGTAAGAAGTCAAGGGGATTTTCCAAAAACTTTAGAATGAACATCTGTTTCCGGAAAAATCAATAAATCGCTAGTACACATGATAATGGGGGCATAAGTGCAAAAATTGTCCCCATTATTTATTCTAGTATAAACTTTTAATGAAAATTAAGTTATATACGTCTGTAATATGTGTCATTTCCTACAAGCAATGTCTGAAATCTTTAAGGTAAAATCATAATAGTGTAATATAACATGAATTATGGCGTCATGTATTATATTTCTGTAATTACAAAGGAAAACTATTTTACGTTAAAACTCTTCTGTCAATAGCATAATATAACTTTGAATCTAACCAGTTTTATAATTTTGAATTAAAAGAAATACTGAATATGAGCTTAGATATAATATATATAATTTTAATAACGAATCTTATATTAAAAAAGAAACAAGGATACCTTTCATACATGTACATTACAGTTTAAAATTTCAACAACATAGATCTCAATTTCAATACATGGTAAAGCTTAAGAGAATCAACAACAAATTCTTGCAACTATAATATAACTTTTCTTTTCTTTTTCTTTTTTTTCATTTTAAGTCTATTATAAATTTGATTGATTGATTGTATGTTGTTTAACGTCCTTCTCGAGAATTTTTCACTCATATGGAGACGCCACCACTTGCCGATGAAGGGTTACAAATTTTGTCCTATGCTCGGACCTTAGGGCCTTTTAGCAGTGTGGGATCTTTTTCGTGCCAGCACCTACTGCGACACGGGGCCTCGGTTTATACGGTGTCATCTGAAGGACCGGTCTCCACGTCCCACAGTGGGATTCGAATCCGTGACGTAAGGATTGACCCCTTACTTCGCGACTTTAGAGAAGACGCTCTAACCACTGCGACACGCGGGCGACAATTATAAATCTGATATCAATATTGAAAAATTCTGCATTATAATCAGTAACCTGAAATAAAACCCGTTTAAAATTGTTTTGGGAATAACATTACTTTTTATAGTAATTTGATTTGATTTGATTAGTATACGTATCGTTTCCTGATTTTTATTTAAAAATTAAAATAAGTACACGACTATATACAGCCGTTTACTTATTTTAATTTTCAAATAAAAATCAGTAAAGGACAAACGTAATGAAACATGTGTCCATATTAGCATATTGGATGTCATTAACAGATTTTTGCTACATTAAAGGTATATATATATTAATTGGTACCTATATATATATTTCGTCATATTTCACATCTATAGTATGATCATTGATGATGATAAAATTGTATGTAAAGATACGTCAAACAACATTATTCCTGAAGGAATATTGGTCATTTAAGCATTGCTCAAGTGCGCACGTGCATGGATATACGTAATGACAATATAATCATATCATCTTACCTATATTCCACTTTAACTGTATAATAATCTCATATTATAAATATAAGGGCCGTTAATCAAAAAATTACAAAAAAATAATAAGCTAAATCAAACCTTTTTTGTAATTTTTGTATTGCACGTCCAGCACGTGCATGATGAACACTCCTTTTTATATGAATCTATTGTGTCTATCTCTGTTCATTCAATTTTGTTGAAAAAAGGTGGTTATAGCAATTTAAAATTAAAGTCAATCAGATTGCAACACACGTGCTTGCGTGTGCGTGTTTATGAAAAATTTCATATTTCATATTGTAGGACATTCTAATAACGTTTGACTACGTTTAAAATTGTCAAAAAACAAAAACAAGATATTGAAATAAGTGCTGTAGCCAATTTTAGAAAACGCACATGTATGCGCCAATGTCCATGCTTATTTGACCATGTCCTTACATTTGGTACATACAAAGACAGAGTCTTTTGATATGAATTCCAGTGGTGGGTACATGTACCAATTTACCTTTTTAGAAACAAAAACAAATGAAACTTTCATTGTATCATTGTGTCATTGTATGTGGCAAAAACAAAACACCTACCGAAGCGTACAACTCGACATTTAGATTAATCTAAGTCATTTTATCAATAAAAAAAATGTAATTTTGAGTTATTGATTCATGAACTGAGCTTGAAAAAAGTATACATGTACCATTGCCTAACATTTTTTTCCAATATGGATATTTCCCTAGAAAGTCTACATGTATAACAGATACATTTTTGCAACAAGAACACTGAAAGATAATTATAGTATCGTTAACAATTCGTGTGTCAGTTTAAATAACTACATTATGTAGCAATATCCCCGCATCACCTATATTATGTACGTATTTTATGCTTTCTAGTTAATTCTATAGTCAATATCATACTTTACGTACGAACAATTAGAACCATTGCCAGCTTAGTTTGGACTTTCATTAGGCGTGGCATTCTCGACGTTACCTAATTAGCTTCTGAACTTTACACAGGTTCCCTTCATTGTTGAAATATACATAGGATAGAAATTTACCCGAATGTAAACTGCTGTAGTTACGAAAGCCCAGAAGGCTCATTCGAGATTCGAGTTTCAAAATACGAGATTCGAAATTCGAGATTCAAAATTCGAAATTCGAGATTCAAAATTCGAGTTTCGAGATTCAAGATCCAAACGAACCAATCAAAAGCGGGTTCAACATTTGATTATTTCCCTTTATTATGTTTTTACTATCAAGAAATAATTCAATATAATTATATCAAATTATATCAAATGGGTCATTTCATTAAATTACAATGCAAGAAAAAGTGTTATATATATTAGAGGGAAATTTAAATAATTAATGGATTTTTAATCCGCAATGAATATTTCAATTTATATTATGGATTCTTAAAGATTAAATAGATTACATATATCAGGAGTATATAATTATATTTTTGTATTGATGATAAATTACCGGCCGCCAGGAGATGGTCGGTTATATGATATGAAAGTTCGAAGTCGCTGTGCGTTTCTGCGGAGTTAACACAATTTAAATAAAAAATATTTAACATTAATATAATAGTATATTAAAAAGACGGTTTTAAGGTTAAAAAAAAACGCACAATAAACATAAAATTAAAAATTCTTATGAAGAATGAGGTAAATAATTCATCCAATACTGACTTAGAAATTTAGATATGTTTGAAGTGCGGAGAAACATGTGTTGGGCGTAGTCTAAATCAAAGACCGCGTTATGTATATTACACAATTTTACTTTCTCTATTCAAACGGGATTTGTTGTACGTATTTATTTTAAAATCACGTGTACATATGTACACATATAAACATTTTGAAAAATATGGTTAAATGTAAATTCATTAAAAGACTTAGTAGACTACAAAATATTACAAGATTTGGCCCTTAGCAGACGAGGATAATGCACGTTTTACAATGTGCCAAGAATTTTCCCGCAACAACTCAAAGAGAAGAAATGAAGTGGCGGATCTAGAGGGAGTTCAGTTTTTTCCTCTAAGAGAGAGCAAGGATACCAACATATTTGCTGCATTTTTATTAAATTAAACTACACTGCATATCTAGTTGTAGATTACATTTAATTTTAGTTTTAAACTTTTAATGTAAATGCCATACAGGCCCATGGTTCAAAAGTTGTTGACGCAGAGTACCAGGGGTTAATACTGAATATGCATTATATAATTAAGAAAATCATGCAATGTAGAGCACAAGCTTTTAATATCACGAGGATATATATTAAAAGATAAATATAAGATATTTTAAAAACAGACCACCATAGTCTTTAGTTGCTTCATAAAAGGAACATTAATTGGTTTGCGGCCGATTTTTGACGCTTACGTCAATACATGTTTCTTGTCTTAATTTTTAGAAAAACACAGGTACGTGTGGACAAGACCCCCCCCCCCTTGATATTGAACCCCGGGGCTTATTTCTCTGTTATGTGTAGCCTTACAATACGAAAAAAATCGCTGGCGTAAAACCCCCAGAATAATCGCTCAACCAAAAAAAAACAAAACAAAAAAACACTATTTATTACCCCACTTTACAAGAAAGAAAGCTGTTTACGGAAAAAATGTGGGATTATTACGTGATGCAGAGTCAGTCCGATAGCATGGACTAAGACAGAAATCAGTGGCAGATTTAAGGGGGGGGGGGGGCGCACCCGGCGCGCGCCCACTTAAAATTGTCCAAGTTAGCATAAAACATAGTTTGTCGAGAAAATGTTTTAAATGTCTACTCTGTAGACTTCATTTTTACCCTACAAAACCTCTAGAATCCAAGAGCTTCCGGAGCCTTCGCCCCCTGGGCCCCCACCAGAGCTTTGCCCTGGACCCACTGGGGGCCTCAAGGCGGCCCCAGACCCCCTGCCTGAATCTGGCGCCCCCTTACTTCAATTCCTGGATCCGCCCCTGGAAATACATTGTATATGTAGAGACAATGTGAATCGACATATAAAGTTAAAACAAAATAAATGCATTTAACACCAGTGGGGGTACAACGTAAACAGACTGGAGTGGCATATCCTTCTCTTATAATGTATAGTGGGTATTTGGGGGGGGGGGTGTTGAGCGATTATTCTGGGGATTTTACAATTTTTTGTTATTGTATACATGATGAATAAGTTTAATAAATAAAACTTGTGAAAAAAATGTCCAATAAGCCCTAGGGTTGAATATCGAGGGGGGGGGGGGGGGGTACCTTTCACAAGTACCTGTGGTTTTCCTAACACAGGAAATGCATAAAAATTAAGTTTAGTAGACAATTCAAAAATATATATACTCCTGATATATGAAATCTATTTAATATTTAGGAATCTATAATATAAATTAAAATATTTTTGGCTGATCAAAATTCCATTAATTATTTAAATTTCCCTCTAATATATATAACACTTTTTCTTGTATTGTAATTTAATCAAATGACCCATTTGATATAATTATGTTGAACTAGTTCTTGATAGTAAAAACATAATAAAGGGAAATAATCAAATGTTGAACCCGGTTTTGATTGGTTCGTTTGGATCTTGAATCTCGAAACTCGAATTACGAATCTCGAATTTCGAATTTCGTATTTGGAAACTCGAATCTCGAATGAGCCTTCTGGGCTTTCGTATGTAGTAAATAGGCAACGCAGCTAGGTTAAGGCCGCCCATAGGAAATAAGCCTTAAAATATTCCGAAAAAATCAATATAATGTTGATATTTTTTTATTAGCATGAGTTTTAATTTAATGCGAACTATACTAATGTACATGTACGTATGGGGTCTCAACCGAGTTCGGCCAACGCGACTTCACGTACATCAGCTGTTTGTCACGTGACATGTTTAAAATCAGAAAAAAAATATGTACGGATACAAAGATCGTAAAAGTTCAACGATATACGGATAATTTTTCACCATGAAATTGATTGTGTTTTCTTTAAGACAAATTTCTTAACCCGAAAAGTGCTGGGAACAACTTCTCCATGCCCGGGAAATATATAAAATTTAGCCGACTTTTTATAAACTTTGTACATTTACACTGTACGCATTGAAGAAATGTAAAACTACGGAAAAACTCAACAGCGCACAACTTGCTCCCAGCACTTTTCAAAATAGAAGGGACAATAGCTACATGTGTATAAAATATAATAATTTATAATCAAGCGGATATCGTTGAACTTTTGAGATTTTGGAGGGGATGTACATGTGATTGTAAAGTACGTTTCTGTATTTAAAAGTGCATGACTGCGGTTTTATGAGACCTAATAGTTATCAATTAAATAAGACTGTGAACTATTAATAAATGCATTCAAAAATATGAATCAATTATGGTCAGTTCACGCTTATTTAGATTTAATTTTCAGATTTTCAGTTCAGCTAATAGCTTTATCTCGTCTCAAGTACATAGAAACTGCGTGTCAAACTAGCCTATGACGTCATATCTGTTAGTACAGCGAGATCAAGTTGGCTTTGATTTTACATTCGAATAGTGTTGTAATGACAAGATAAGTTACACATTGATTCATATTTACAATTACCATGAGAAATCAAAGTATGTAAGAGTATATGAAAAAGAAAATTATTATTTATTCGCAGAGATTCATTTGTACAATTTCACCGTGACGTCATTATCGAATTCCAGAAGGCTCTGCATACACTGACCTACCTTGGGTAGCCCTTAACCTAGTTGCGAATTAAAAGTTATCTCAAGGCATGAGACGTGAGGCATAAGTCGCCTCATCATTGTCAACAACAATTTTAAGTTCCTGATGTTATTCATTTCTTAACCAATGAGGATCGACTAGGGTTTGCCAATTCGTACTGAAAATCCAAACTAAGGTGAAAATCGTCCTATTAAAGACATTAAGGAGCAATATGATAAAATAAGAAGGATATGGAGATAACCAACAGAATTCAAAATTAAAGTCCATAAAGCAATTCAAAATAGGAGCAGAGCAAACACGGACCTCCGAAATATCAGAAGTAGGATCTGGTGCCATGAAGGAATGAGCATTCCCTGCCGTTCATCGTCATGATCGGGAAATAACGGGAAAATGCGTCGTCAATTCAGTGTAAAAATAATGGTCTAACAATCAGTATGAAAAAACGTCAGTCAGTATTTGTCGCAATGAGCAATTGTATTTGCTGACAATGTTATTGTATCGACCATAGAATTTACGAAATGTTTTGAAACGAGACTGTTGATATTCTTGTGTTATCAACCTGCTTTTTAATAATTTCCTTCGTTTTAGAAATTATTCATACGTATAGCATGCTCTTGCGTATCGAATCAAGTGATATTTATACACTCTGTATGCAGACGATAAAGGTATATTGCTGCATAAGTAAGGGATGTTGACGATAGAAGAGTTAAAGCCATCACGTTTATAATAAAGCTTGGTTATAACATTACCAATAACGTCTTTTTCAAGTAAAATATCCAAGAACGAAACATATGTGTCAGACTCTGTGGTATCATTTATCTGAAGCTCACCAGGATATATCGTATCGATGTAGTAATGGAATGGAAATGACCATTTTTTATTGACAATACGTCGTCGATATATCTACATGTAAATGTCGAGTTGAAGGCCACAGCAAGTGTTTCCTTTCACGCATTAGATATCCTCAATTTTGTTTCATAAGAATATATAATAGGTCTTTGCTAATAACGGAGCACAGTTGGTACTCATGAAAATTCCAATAGATTGTTGGAATACCTCGTCTCCAAAAACGACGTAGATATTGGCAATCAGAAACTAAAGCATCCTTTTGATGTCAACTTCAGAGTACTTGTGCGTGCAATCACAATGTGTTTTAACAAAATAATTTTGCAAATGACCAATGATCAGGTAAGTAAGTTTACGAGTTCTATTTTTATTGAAAAGCAGCTGTCAATGATGTCAAAAAAGCCTAGACTTTAATTTATCGTGGGAAATGGTTGTGTATAAAGTTGAAAAATCGTAAGTTTTTCAGCTGTTGATTTGGGTAAATTCATGTGATTTCAAATAGTCCAAAAGTTCTTTGAAATTTTTGAATATCCACATCTGATTCACACAACTTTTTGAATATATTGTTGCGCAGTACTTTTGAAGTTTTTCCTTCACTTCTGTCCATATCTGAGTGAGGAGTACCGAAAGAGGTTTGGTTGAACATTTACTGGAACCCGCAATTTATCTTAGTTTGTGAGGATTTTTATGAAGTTTCGGAATCCAATATATGTAGGGTAGTTCTAATTCATTTGGCTCTGTGGAATGTTAAAAATATTTAAAACTGACATATGATTTTGAAGAATTTCTTCCTTAGAAAGGGCAGTATGAGTATAAGTAGAATTAACGTTTGTAGAATTAAATCCAAGTTCTTCTAAAGTACAATTACCGGTCACGGTAGCCTAGTGGTAGAGCGTTCGCTTCGTGATCGGGAGGCTCGGGTTCGATTCTCGTTCCCGGCGCCGCGTCATACCTAAGACGTAAACAAAGGTAGTGACTGTTCCTTCGCCAAGCGCTCGGCACTCGAAGTGAAAGTCACGGGTCTTTCGGATATGACCTTAAAAACGTAGGTCCCGTGTCACGGTAGGCGCTGGCACGATAAAGAACCCTCACTGCTCAATGGCCCTGAGTGCCGAGTATAGGTCTAAATTTGAAGCCCTTCACCGGCATACGGTGACGTCTCCATATGAGTGAAAAATTCTCAAGAGGGACGTTAAACAATATACAATCAATCAATCTAAAGTACAATTTATATAAGGAGCCTTACAAACGAAGACTGTTGTCAGAATTCGAGATTCGAAATTCGAGTTTCGAAATTCAAGATCCAAACTAACCAATCAAAAGCAGGTTCAACTTTTGATTACTTCCCTTTGTTACGTTTTTACTATCAAGAAATCGTTGAATATGTTTAAAACAAATGAATCATTTGCTAAAATGATAATGCAAGAAAAACTGTTTTATGTTATAAAACGAAATAAAAATAAAATTTGGATTGCATTTTGAAAAAAAAATACATAAATAATCTTATTTTTCTAATTTAACAAAATAGTAAATACGTATATATGGAATATTATATGGTCTTATCGTTGACTTGCTGAAAATGTAGGTCAACTAATTTTATTTCATCAGATCATTGCTGATGGAGAATGTTGCATTTAATTTTAATTAGATATGAATTATTCTGAATCGTATCTACACTGCACAATAATTTAAGGGTATATATTTCATTACATTTATAAATTGTACATTTGTGCAGTGAGACTTGACTGCTGAATCGAACTGTAGCGTTATACAAGGTTTTATAAGGGTATATTTTAGTCTTTAGCCATAAAGCTATGGTCAGAGACTAAAATATAACACCATAACGCTATATAGTTCTGCATGTAATTTAGACTCATCTACTATTTGATATAAGATAAAATAAATGCCGCATTCATTTTAATTAATATCGCTAAGCTGTAATGTAGATCTATATAATTTTTAATTAATTCAAGAAATCAAAGCCTTAGATAAAGATAAGTAATTAGATACTTATTTTTTATGTATTTCCTCTATCAGGAAAACGAACGCGATTTTTCTTTATCAAAACCACGTCGTCTTTCAAGTTTCAAGCCTTTCTGTGTTTTGAAAAATGGGCAGGCGGGGTGAGTAGGGTGGGGTTATTGTTAACCTTTAGTCACTTGCCGCGTATTCATAACTTTATTTATATGTCGTCAAACCCGTAAACAAAGTAGACAATAAAATTATATACATATATATTCCTGATATATGTAATCTATTTAATAATAAATGACTTATTTGTTATTTATATATTAAACGATTTCTTGATAGTAAAATCATAATAAAGGGGAGTAATCAAATCTTGAACCCGCTTTTGATTGGTTAATCTGGATCTTGATTCTCGAAATTTGAATTTCGAATCTCGTATTTCGAACCTTGAATCTCGAATGAGCCTTTCGGGAGCTTTTGATTGGTTAATCTGGATCTTGAATCTCGAAACTTGAAATTCGAATTTCGAATCTCGTATTTCGAACCTTGAATCTCGAATGAGACTTCTGGGCTTTCGTAGAACTCTTACTTTATTTTACAATGTTTTTTTTCTAATATGTCATAACTTAATCGATAACGGCAAAATATAGACATACTAATTTCAAGTGTTAATGGGTGATGTTTTACTATCATTAACAAATCACATGCAAGGTAGTAGGGGTAACAACATGATGTTTTAAAAACAGCAATTAACACTTTACACACTGACCAATTACCTCGTGACCTCAATCTGGAGAGCTCTTAATACCTCAAAATTACCTCTTAACTAGAGCCGAGCTCGTTGCAAAGCAACGAGTAGGTCTTCCGTTGGAGCTGTGGACAGGAAGTACAGACCTTGGGTCAAGGTCACTGCACTTTCTTATGTCAACAACATTTCTTCCCAGCATGAGCCTCCAGTAAATTTTAATTATAAAGTTATGCTTAAACATTTTTTTTTCTTTGTCAGTGACCTTGATTTGCCAGAAAGACATTTGATCAGGGTCATGACAAAACCTCCCATCATAAGTAATGTATGTTTCAAGTAAGAGCCTCCAATGATTTTCATTAACTAATTCATAGCGTAGTAAAGAAAATATTTCTTCTGTCAGTGACATTGATCTTAACAGAATAACCTTGGCTCTGTGTCAAGACAAACACCTTTTAGTGATTAGAAGTTCATATCCTTGACAGGAATTTTACAACTTTTCTGTCAATGGCCGATCAAGATGTTTGAAATTTGCATTATCTCGCACCATTTTGTCACAGGTCAGAAAAACAACATTGAGGTATTTTAAAACATCACCGGATATTAATATTCAAACAACATGGAGTTACTATTTATGAAAGATAGACGGGGTTGAAAGTCCTTTCCATAATACGTATTTTATGGTAATAGCTTTACTTTCAATAAAATTAAACTCAAAAGTCCACAAATAAAATATCTTTCCTCATTTATTTCAAAGTTTGGGTAAAGGGGGGTGAGGAGCATGGGGATGTCATGATGTATACGTAATACATTCGAGGTTATTATTCTGTTAGACAGGAAGACCCGAGGAGTTGTGATTTGCTGATCATGATCTAAAATACGTTGACAAACCGAAACCTCATAGTTTTATACATGTTATTCAATCAATTCATTCATAATTATTTTCCTTGAAGGAGGAATGCATGGATAAAGGATTAAAGAAAATTCCCGATGTACAATAACATCCGTGCATGAACTTCATTTTAGTACTACATAATGATATTGTGTTTGAAGTTGAATAAAATCATCAAATAAATTAAATTTAGATAGGAAAGGGAGATTATGTTTAAAAGAATAAAAATTAGACAATACTTGATACAGGAACTCGCTGGTAAAAACTTGAATGTACTTGAATAAAATGCCTCTCACTCGTTTTCTCTCGTACGCGTATTTTTAATCCAAGGAAAGTAATTTGCGCTAGATATAAGTTCATCATTTTAAAGAAAATACTGAGTTATATACGGTAAACGATACAAATGGTTTGACTTTGGTGCCGGTTATGATTTTAACAGTTTAATTTAGGTTGTAAAAGCGTTTAATTACATGATGTCTGTAATATTCAGATAACATTGTTACCCAGGTATATAAGTTCTTAAATTTTCGATTCTGGACATATGCGGGTTTATTACTACTTGAATGTACATTGTATAACCTGCTACTGATATATTATCACGGAACAAAATTACAATGTTAGCACACTATGCTTATCATTTATACGGGTTTTGAATAAATTATAAAACAAATTAAGTTCATTGCTTTAAAATCATTATTTCTTGAACCTTACTATAAAACCTGTAATATAAATTAATAAACAGTGTGCAGCATAGAAGTCACTTATGAAGTTTACACGTGTCGGTGTTACTAATCGATGTTTAGTACATTTCATTGAGTATATTTCTATCCTTACGATTCGGAAGATTCTCTTTAAAAGTTTAAAATTGGTATAGCCATGGTTTTAAATATCTGTGATTAAAAAAAATGTGTTTCGGAAAACTTGTGCTGAAAACGGATTTATTTGTCTGTGAAAAGAGCAAAGCTTGTGCATATCAATAAATATTGGTTGAAGTAAAGTAACTGCAGACCGCCAGTCCTTGCGCTATGAATCGTCAAATTACACATGGATCTAACGAATATTTAAGAATTTAAGACTGATTAATGTACATGTAAAATAAATGCCCCAGCGTTTTGTACTAAAGTCAAACCTAAAAAATTTTAAGATATTTTTGAAAGATTTAATTTACTTAGAGAAAATAATATTTTCTTACTGTTGTAGAATGGTTTGTATATACCAATTATTTGCCTATGACTGTGGGGTCAATGGATCACCGCGGTGTGTCGCTTTAGAATTTCTCGGCAGCGTGTAATCGTAAGATAGATTACGTAATGGTAAACACACTTTAAAAAAAAATCTTCGTTCCAGGTGAATATGAGAATCTTGCAGTAAATAATTGTGTATTATTTGACTCTTAAAAGTTTCTTTTTTATGAAATCCGGGCGTATATTGTTTCCGTTCATATTGTTTATGTTCATATATAAACGAAACTTTTTTTTAACTCTTTCTCTTGGAAAGATCTTTATTAATAAAAGGAAAAAGATACCATCAAATACTTTGAACGGGAAACAAAGAACACGTTTAAAACCTAATTTAAAAAAGAGATATGATACAGCGTGGTAAAATATTTATTACTTACGGCAAGTTTATTTCAATTATACGCATAAAGAGTTCTTCAATATCAAAATGAGAACGGAGCCTTACGGATCTAGCTTTCTTTCCTACCATACGTAAAACTCGAACAAAATAATATTTTCATGGGACAGAGATAGTATAAGAAGGAACAATTTTATCAAGAATTAATTTAACCATTCTGTGGTGGGTTATTTTGTGTATGACTGTGGGTCGCTGGATCACACGCCGATTGATTCCCGGTGACCGACTTTGTCCCGCTGCTATCGAGGGAGGCGCGTTATATAATTGTAAACAAACAAGGTGAATGTTAAAGCCGTGCACTTAATGGCTGTGAATAGTACATGTGCTTTTTAGTTATGTTTTATTTTCTCACTATATTGTTTGCTTTTATGTTATAAGAAGAAAAGATGATATTTTCTACCCTTTTGAGTAGACTTGGTTTATACGATTTTTAAAAAAATGAAATAAAAGGAAAAGATTTTAGTGAATAAACATGATAATTTGTAAGAAAAAAAGCACAAACACTTCGAGAACTTTATTCTGAAGAATATTAGCTTCCAATGTAGCCATGTTTATTATTTATAGTAAGCTTGCTTTGGTTACACGCATGAGGAGCTCTGTTTACGTGCTGAGTGAAAATAATTACCTGTGCATATATAGGTCATGCACCAGCTCATTTAAAACAAGACTCGAACACAATTACAATTTCATGAGATCAGTAAGATGTTAAAGCACAACTTTATAATCGATAGTCATTTCGAAATATTTACCGTTTTTGAGTTATAAAGCAAAAACTTTCAAGGTCTCTTGATTCCTAATTATAGGGGCCAGCCCATTTTGAATATTATTATATGAAAGCCCTTGAAATTATGCACAACTTTTGTTCATTATGTCTTAACAAAATACTTTTAGTTTTCAAGATAAAAAGGAAAATATGTGTAAATTTTCGCTCTTTTAGGCCTTCTAATTTTTGACCCTATATAGCGCCATTGTGAATACAGAAATCGAAAAACAAAAACCGATGTGCACAACTTCAATCCTTCTGTTACCTAAAATCAGTAGAAATTCTGCTTCAGCTTTTGTGGTCTCTGAGCCTTTATCCGGAAACGAAAGCCTATACATTTTCGTTTAAAGGGAAATAACTCAAAACCGGAAGAGACTTTTTGAAATTTTAGCCAGCATTCTGGTAGAGTTTATAAACGTCTATAATCTCTGAAAATTTGAGCGAAATCTGTTGAGAAATGAGTGAGATATGAGGCCTCAAAGTTGCAGTCTAGGAAGTAGAAGAAAAAAAAGAATAATAATCTTTACCATCAGAATCAGTAGAAGGTCTTCCGTTGGAAACGGAAGACCTTAATTACAAGATATGTAAAAGCGCTTAATGAGGCTAAAGCAACGGTTTCCTTTCTAGAAAGTGAATTTTTAGAAATTATGTTCAAATTTACATTTATTTTTATTTTTTTGACTAACTGATTACGGATTTTCTAACCGATTATCATATCGTTCCGACCGATTAATCGATTAACCTGTTAAGAATTGCCACCCCTACCATATTCACGTCACCTGTAATAAGGTTTCCAGCAGGAATATAATTATAGCGCGAAGAGGAACATAAACACGATGGAGGATTATGTTGCAGATTCTCGAAAATGAAAATCAATAGGATCGTTTTAAGATTATCATTTTGCAATTTATGTGCCGATATTTTTGGCTTTCTCTTATACTTTTTGTAAAGGAGCGGATCCATCTGGTGGACAGGGGATGTTTGCTCCTGCATGGTATTTAATTCATTCTTTCTGATGATTTTAGTGGGCTGGGTTTGCTCTTCTTATTCTAGTGTAGCTTCCTATGATTATTCGTAATTGCTTCATTGAATGGCTTATGCCTCTCCATGGTATTTTATTCCACTTCTCGGATGATTTTAGTGGGCTGAGTTTGCTTTTTTTCTTCTGTTATAGCTTCCTATTATGATTGATTTTATTCCAGATTTTATTGATAGTCTTTCTAATCTAACTGACTTATACACTGAAAGGAAAAGAAACACATATTAAACTTTTGAATTAAATTAAAACTATTGTTTTTGACTTTTTATTTCAAAATGGTTATCAAACATTTAAATTCATCTTTAATCAACAAGTTAACAAAATCTTGTATGACATGACGGATAATTTATGAGTTAATGAAAATGATAAGTCAATAGCCCCCCAAAATAATAAAAACTAGAGCCGAGCTCGTTGCAAAGCAACGAGTAGGTCTTCCGTTGGAGCTGTGGACAGGAAGTACAGACCTTGGGTCAAGGTCACTGCACTTTCTTATGTCAACAACATTTCTTCCCAGCATGAGCCTCCAGTAAATTTTAATTATAAAGTTATGCTTAAACATTTTTTTTTCTTTGTCAGTGACCTTGATTTGCCAGAAAGACATTTGATCAGGGTCATGACAAAACCTCCCATCATAAGTAATGTATGTTTCAAGTAAGAGCCTCCAATGATTTTCATTAACTAATTCATAGCGTAGTAAAGAAAATATTTCTTCTGTCAGTGACATTGATCTTAACAGAATAACCTTGGCTCTGTGTCAAGACAAACACCTTTTAGTGATTAGAAGTTCATATCCTTGACAGGAATTTTACAACTTTTCTGTCATTGGCCGATCAAGATGTTTGAAATTTGCATTATCTCGCACCATTTTGTCACAGGTCAGAAAAACAACATTGAGGTATTTTAAAACATCACCGGATATTAATATTCAAACAACATGGAGTTACCATTTATGAAAGATAGACGGGGTTGAAAGTCCTTTCCATAATACGTATTTTATGGTAATAGCTTTACTTTCAATAAAATTAAACTCAAAAGTCCACAAATAAAATATCTTTCCTCATTTATTTCAAAGTTTGGGTAAAGGGGGGTGAGGAGCATGGGGATGTCATGATGTATACGTAATACATTCGAGGTTATTATTCTGTTAGACAGGAAGACCCGAGGAGTTGTGATTTGCTGATCATGATCTAAAATACGTTGACAAACCGAAACCTCATAGTTTTATACATGTTATTCAATCAATTCATTCATAATTATTTTCCTTGAAGGAGGAATGCATGGATAAAGGATTAAAGAAAATTCCCGATGTACAATAACATCCGTGCATGAACTTCATTTTAGTACTACATAATGATATTGTGCTTGAAGTTGAATAAAATCATCATATAAATTAAATCTAAATAGGAAAGGGAGATTATGTTTAAAAGAATAAAAATTAGACAATACTTGATACAGGAACTCGCTGGTAAAAACTTGAATGTACTTGAATAAAATGCCCTCACTCGTTTTCTCTCGTACGCGTATTTTTAAACCAAGGAAAGTAATTTGCGCTAGATATAAGTTCATCATTTTAAAGAAAATACTGAGTTATATACGGTAAACGATACAAATGGTTTGACTTTGGTGCCGGTTATGATTTTAACAGTTTAATTTAGGTTGTAAAAGCGTTTAATTACATGATGTCTGTAATATTCAGATAACATTGTTACCCAGGTATATAAGTTCTTAAATTTTCGATTCTGGACATATGCGGGTTTATTACTACTTGAATGTACATTGTATAACCTGCTACTGATATATTATCACGGAACAAAATTACAATGTTAGCACACTATGCTTATCATTTATACGGGTTTTGAATAAATTATAAAACAAATTAAGTTCATTGCTTTAAAATCATTATTTCTTGAATCTTACTATAAAACCTGTAATATAAATTAATAAACAGTGTGCAGCACAGAAGTCACTTATGAAGTTTACACGTGTCGGTGTTACTAATCGATGTTTAGTGCATTTCATTGAGTATAATTCTATCCTTACGATTCGGAAGATTCTCTTTAAAAGTTTAAAATTGGTATAGCCATGGTTTTAAATATCTGTGATTAAAAAAAAATGTGTTTCGGAAAACTTGTGCTGAAAACGGATTTATTTGTCTGTGAAAAGAGCAAAGCTTGTGCATATCAATAAATATTGGTTGAAGTAAAGTAACTGCAGACCGCCAGTCCTTGCGCTATGAATCGTCAAATTACACATGGATCTAACGAATATTTAAGAATTTAAGACTGATTGATGTACATGTAAAATAAATGCCCCAGCGTTTTGTACTAAAGTCAAACCTAAAACATTTTAAGATATTTTTGAAAGATTTAATTTACTTAGAGAAAATAATATTTTCTTACTGTTGTAGAATGGTTTGTATATACCAATTATTTGCCTATGACTGTGGGGTCAATGGATCACCGCGGTGTGTCGCTTTAGAATTTCTCGGCAGCGTGTAATCGTAAGATAGATTACGTAATGGTAAACACACTTTAAAAAAAAAATCTTCGTTCCAGGTGAATATGAGAATCTTGCAGTAAATAATTGTGTATTATTTGACTCTTAAAAGTTTCTTTTTTATGAAATCCGGGCGTATATTGTTTCCGTTCATATTGTTTATGTTCATATATAACCGAATAAAAGATTCTCGTACTTTTTCTTTTAACTCTTTCTCTTGGAAAGATCTTTATTAATAAAAGGAAAAAGATACCATCAAATACTTTGAACGGGAAACAAAGAACACGTTTAAAACCTAATTTAAAAAAGAGATATGATACAGCGTGGTAAAATATTTATTACTTACGGCAAGTTTATTTCAATTATACGCATAAAGAGTTCTTCAATATCAAAATGAGAACGGAGCCTTACGGATCTAGCTTTCTTTCCTACCATACGTAAAACTCGAACAAAATAATATTTTCATGGGACAGAGATAGTATAAGAAGGAACAATTTTATCAAGAATTAATTTAACCATTCTGTGGTGGGTTATTTTGTGTATGACTGTGGGTCGCTGGATCACACGCCGATTGATTCCCGGTGACCGACTTTGCCCCGCTGCTATCGAGGGAGGCGCGTTATATAATTGTAAACAAACAAGGTGAATGTTAAAGCCGTGCACTTAATGGCTGTGAATAGTACATGTGCTTTTTAGTTATGTTTTATTTTCTCACTATATTGTTTGCTTTTATGTGATAAGAAGAAAAGATGATATTTTCTACCCTTTTGAGTAGACTTGGTTTATACGATTTTTAAAAAAAATGAAATAAAAGGAAAAGATGTCAGTGAATAAACATGATAATTTGTAAGAAAAAAAAGCACAAACACTTCGAGAACTTTATTCTGAAGAATATTAGCTTCCAATGTAGCCATGTTTATTATTTATAGTAAGCTTGCTTTGGTTACACGCATGAGGAGCTCTCGTTTACGTGCTGAGTGAAAATAATTACCTGTGTATATATATATAGGTCATGCACCAGCTCATTTAAAACAAGACTCGAACACAATTACAATTTCATGAGATCAGTAAGATGTTAAAGCACAACTTTATAATCGATAGTCATTTCGAAATATTTACCGTTTTTGAGTTATAAAGCAAAACCTTTCAAGGTCCCTTGATCCCTAATTATAGGGGCCAGCCCCTTTTGAATATTATTATATGAAAGCCCTTGAAATTATGCACAACTTTTGTTCATTATGTCTTAACAAAATATTTTTAGTTTTCAAGATAAAAAGGAAAATATGTGTAAATTTTCGCTCTTTTAGGCCTTCTAATTTTTGACCCTATATACCCAGATAGCAAGACTATGTTGGGCCAACATTGGCAAAAGGTTGTATGGTTGGCGTTCGGGGAACAACGTTGGGCCAACGTTGGACCAATGTCACCATGCCAACCTTCTCGACCATGACAGAATTCCTATGTTGGCCCAACGTTGGTCCAACGTTAGCAACTCCCATACACTTTACTTCCCAAGGAAGGAGGGATGTTGATGTTGGTCCAACGTTGGCCCACTGTTTGTAATACACTATTAAAGAAAGTGTCTTTTAAAGTTGGTAGTAGAATATTGGCCCGATGTTTGTAATACACCCTTAAAGAAAGTGTCTTTTAAAGTTAGTAGTAGTATGTTGGCCCAACGTTGGCCCGATGTTTGTAATACACCCTTAAAGAAAGTGTCTTTTAAAGTTGGTAGTAGTATGTTGGCCCAACGTTGGCCCGATGTTTGTAATACACCCTCAAAGAAAGTGTCTTTTAAAGTTGGTAGTATTATGTTGGCCCAACGTTGGCCCGATGTTTGTAATACACCCTTAAAGAAAGTGTCTTTATAGATGGTAGTAGTATGTTGGCCCAACGTTGGCCCGATGTTTGTAATACACCCTTAAAGAAAGTGTCTTTTAAAGTTGGTAGTAGTATGTTGGCCCAACGTTGGTCCGATGTTTGTAATACACCATTGAAGAAAGTGTCTTTTAAAGTTGGTAGTAGTATGTTGGCCCAACGTTGGTCCGATGTTTGTAATACACCATTGAAGAAAGTGTCTTTTAAAGTTGGTACATGTAGTAGTATGTTGGCCCAACGTTGGCCCGATGTTTGTAATACACCCTTAAAGAAAGTGTCTTTTAAAGTTGGTAGTAGTATGTTGGCCCAACGTTGGCCCGATGTTTGTTGGATGACTGTTTTTGTTTAGATCTGATATATTCAACATTTTAAATTTTAACTTAAGTGATCACAGCACCAAAGAGTGTTTTATTATATTTTTTGAATTGTGCACATGCATGATTATTTATTTGAAATAAAACCCTTGATTTTTTTTTTCATGAGCGTTGTATTCATGAGAATTTAGAGAAGATTAAATACGTTCTCAGGAACAGGATGTGAATGAAGCCTACATATACATAAATCAAAATGACACAGCTTTATAGTTAAATTGAAACAAACGTTGGGCGTTCGCTATCACGTGACCAAACTGTGGAGTGAGCTGTCAGATTCAATTGTTCACAGGTGGTGATAATGCAGGGCAAGCAAAAAGAGTTGAAATTTAAATTTGTGGATTATACACTTGCTATACAGCTGCATTTAGAAGCGATGTAAGTATATTTATTACCGGCCGCCAGGAGGCGGTCGGTTACTTGATATAAAAGTTTTAAGTCGACGTGCGTTTCTGCGGAGTTAGAACAATTTAGAACAATTTAAATAAAAATATTTAACGTTCATATTATAGAATATTAAACAAACATATCTTTAAATGTTATCAAAAAGCACAATAATCATAAAATTAAAATCATATAAATAATGGGGTAAGTGTTTCATCCAATCCTGATTGACAAACTCTGACATGATTGAAGTGCGGCGAAGTTATGTGTAGGCATAGTCTAAAACAAAGACCGCGTTGTAAATCAACAATTTTACTTTCTCTTTTTAAACAGCCTAAACGGGATTTGTTGTATTTATTTTGAAATGACGTGTATATTTATACATTTTCTATGAAAAATTTTCAAAAATTTGATGAAATATTTATTTCTTAAGAGCACAGAATCTTACAACATTTTGGTCCAGGAGACTAGGATAAAGCGCGTTTTACAATGTGCCATGCATTTTCCCGCCACATCTCAACATCAAAACAAAGAGACTGAATTAGAAGAAATGTAGTGGTGGATCTAGAGGGAGTTGGGGGAAGTTAATATCCTTTAAGAAAGAGCGAAGAGCCCCACATATTTCATATTTGTTGCGTTTGTATTAAAGTAAAACTAAAGCTTAGTTTAAATTTTAATTCTGTACTTTTATGTAAAAACTACTTAAACATGAAACTTCCACCAGAGCAGTTCGTTTACAATTTAAGTACCAAACTGAGTGCAGAGACGCAGAGGTCTAAGGACCGTTTGCTTATACATATAATATTGTAAATGCATTATGCATGAAGAAAATCGGCAATGTCGCATGCAAGTGTTTCATGTCACGAGGATATTTTAATAGATAAATATAAGAAATTTTAAAAACAGGTCACGCAAATTTCATTTTCTAATTACTTTATCAATGGAATAATTAATTTGTTTGCGGCCGATTTTTGACGCTTGCGTCAATATATGTTTCTTGTTCTTATTTATTCGGATTAAGTGTTAAAATTGACTCGGAATTCATTCTTGTCATGGTTTTGCAAACAAGCAGTGTAAGTTAAGGTTAAAAAACATCTTTTAAGTTGTTCCTATCTATCTTATTCTTAACTGTCTATTACAGACACGATTGTAACAAAGAAATTCAGTCAGAGACTGCAAGGAAAATAAATGTGGCGGTACATGTAAATAACAATGAAATCGAAGACCATGCATAATAAGTGTATAAAGTATGAGTCCGTGTGACAAAGATCAAGATAAAGAAAACAGGAGGGGACGAAGGGACCGGAAAAGAGCGGGAATACAACAAAAGGACTATAATAAAGGAAGTGAGCCCTGATTAAGAACTTTTAATTGATAATTTTTCATAACTTACATCTTTTGTCTATTTTAAAATTTGTTTTGTAAATTATGATTGAATTGATCGATGTATATAAAATATTATCAGAGTGAATCATTAGTAATGTTTTCATTGAACATGTCCATGTATGCATTATAAATGCAAATTGAATTGTGTATTAATTATTTTAAACAGTCATAAAATAGGATTATGTAAAAGAATCACTTAAACAATTGCAAAATGTTTCTATGTAATAACTACGTTGGCCCAAGAATTTGCCATCTGACTTTGAAAAAAAAGGTCAACATTGGGCCAACCTAACCAACCAGTTGTTAAGGTTGGCTGTTAGTTGGCATACACTAAAAACTGCATTGGCCCAACAATATGCCATCTGACATTTCAACATAGGGCCAACGTTGGGCCAACCTAACCAAACAGTTGTTAAGGTTGGCTGTTAGTTGGCATACACTAATAACTACGTTGGCCCAACAATATGCCATCTGACATTTCAACATAGGGCCAACGTTGGGCCAACCTAACCAAACAGTTGTTAAGGTTGGCTGTTAGTTGGCATACAATTATACCTACGTTGGCCCAACAATATGCCAACATGTTGGACCAACGTTGGGCCGATGAGCAAAATTACCGTGGGCCAACGTAAGGTTACCAACAGTGGGCCAACGTTGGAAAAAAAATTGGGCCAACGTTGGCCCAATTATGTCTTGCTATCTGGGTAGCGCCATTGTGAATACAGAAATCGAAAAACAAAAACCGATGTGCACAACTTCAATCCTTCTGTTACCTAAAATCAGTAGAAATTCTGCTTCAGCTTTTGTGGTCTCTGAGCCTTTATCCGGAAACGAAAGCCTATACATTTTCGTTTAAAGGGAAATAACTCAAAACCGGAAGAGACTTTTTGAAATTTTAGCCAGCATTCTGGTAGAGTTTATAAACGTCTATAATATCTGAAAATTTGAGCGAAATCTGTTGAGAAATGAGTGAGATATGAGGCCTCAAAGTTGCAGTCTAGGAAGTAGAAGAAAAAAAAGAATAATAATCTTTACCATTAGAATCAGTAGAAGGTCTTCCGTTGGAAACGGAAGACCTTAATTTTCATCATCTCCCTTGTGCATCTGTAATATCTTTATTCTCTTGTGCATCGAGTTTATCTGAGCATTTATCTTTTTCATGCGATTATTATTCAAGCCTTCCGAAGTTAGTCTTAATGATTGAGAGTAGCTGTAAAATTCTAGAGCTAACAAATCCCGCATCCAAATGAGTACCACAAATTTTCAATTAATGATAGAATTTAGAGAATCCAGCTGGTTTTGTACACTGGAATGTTTGTTAGAAAGCCTCGTCAAACACTGGCTACATTTTCCAAGTGTGACCATTAGGCATACGACGCGTACGTGCACGTGTGAGAGTGAAGCTGCCAAGCTCATGGCATGGACCAAATTAGAGCAGAGAGTTTCTGTCAGTGTTTTGGTGAAAATCATGAGTATGATTGTTTTCTGTTTAAATATCGGTTTTAGTGATAATGTCTTGGCAATAATTAACCGATTTTGTATGATGAAAGCCATATCTTGATGTGACGTTTTTACCTGTCATCATCATGGTTGGTTGGAAACCTTTTAGATTACTCCCTGAAAACCGAAAAAAAACTTTTTTAAAATAGCTGAAGAATTAAAAACAAAATGCACAGCAACATGTTCTTGCCTTTTATTCAATTATGTACTTCAATTTTAGACCCATATAAATCCCGCCAGCCATACCATAATTGCAAGAAATTCATACTGACTGCAATTATGCAAAAAGGATGTCTGTAACTCTAATGCGTCGTCTGGCACTACAAATTGTGATCACAAGATTGGCATAATCAATTTGCACGTTTTTTAATTTTTTACTTTTAATCACTTTCCCTATGTGAGGCCATACGTTTCATGGTTGAGAAGTTTTGACCAACGATTAAAGTGAAAAATTACCAAACTACACATTTTAACAATTTTCATAATTTTCGGCCCCATATTCAAAATATTTTCGTATCTTATGTTCTCATGCGTTTCTTGTTCCTTTCAGTATATTACCTAGAAATAAGTGTTACAAACTGTTAAAGGTACTTCGAAACAGATTTGAAGTTAATATTTTCTCATTTTTTCTGTATAATATCACGAATTATATATTTTAATAGCATCTCACACAAAAATTAATTAAAAATCTTATTTCATTTAAAAGTATGACTGCCGTCATGAGAAAAGGACCCTTATCTTTTGACGTCACAATGCTCAGAAAACGACGTCAAAGTCGCGGTATTATAAACACGGACGTAATTTTTGTTGACTGCATTTTGTAAACAAGAAATGAAATTGAATTTCAAAGCGTAACAAAAATTCGAAACTTGATGCGGACATTTTTTAATAGGTATGTCATATATTTATAATTTAGTACGTAAATTTATTCTTAATTTTGTTCAAGTATTTAACTTGATGTGAATATACGGGGCATTGGACATGCATGTTGCTAGCTATGGAACAGCGATCAAAACGATGTCTATGCATGACTAGATTTAAGATGCTGCATATTTGTTTTCTGAGCAATTTACAAAAGCTCAATTGAATTTTGAATTCATATTGAAAATTTGTAATATTAAAAGTTATATTCCATATGTACATGTATATTTTTTCATAGAGAGAGAGAGAGAGAGAGAGAGAGATCTATGCACATAAAGGAATTACCGTTCTTATAAGCACTACTTTTCTTCTGAAAAATAATGAATATACCATAATTTTTAACGTATTAAGCCATTTTAAATTTAAGCCATAGTAGTATCATACTGATATACCCCGATAACCACCAGCTTTCGGTGAACTGTCGATTTTAAAATGTGTTTAAAAAGGGGGTGGGGGAGAAGAAAGGCCAAAATATCTCCGAATAAAAAAGACCGGTTAAAGTTAAAGCTAAGAAACATAATCCCTCTTTGATTGAATAAAGATACTGGTAACATGGGAGATCCAAACCTTTTACATAAACAATAAATATATTTTTTTTACTAAGTTTTTATGTACATGTACATATAAACAGTAATAGAATATGCTAAAGGAAAAAAATACGGATTAAGGGGATGCCACTAAAAATTTTGCTAAAATAAATTTTGTTTCAAAAACTAATTTAAAATGATCAAATAAATACATTCAAAGGAATTATATGGTAGAACTTACTGTTGTTTCAAATTTCTGAGGTTGTTCCGATGAAAGGAATGAATGAAATTTCACTGGAACCTATTTTGCAATATGTTAAGAAATTAAATACAGCTATTGTAGACTTTTCTCAAAAGCGTTTTACCCAATGTTGAAGAAATTAATAATATTACATCGACAGTGACATTATGACATTATGAATGAGGATATTTATAAACCAAAAGGGGGAAAAACTATAGCTAAGCAGAAGGACGTGCGAATTTCTGGATAACATCAAACACATCACTGAAAGAGCAAAAAGTATGTGACAAATTGTTATGGGTGTAATTTCCAGAAGTTATGAAAATGTTTAAAATCTTTAAAATCTTAAGGAAGGCCCACACTTTTACGGATCCGGTTCTAATTTTACACATCAATATAAAATTCTGATTTTCACTTTTCTATTGATATAAATCTTTTTGGGTGATTGAAAATGATTTAGCAAGTATATATTTGTTTTTTTATAGTGTTATTGTGCATATGAAGCATTTAATATACATTATTTATGGAAAGTAACACTTTGTACTCTGTCCATAAGATCTATATGTCATTTGATACATACACAGACACAAAATTCTTAATTGCTTTTATAGACCTAAAATTTTTTAACGTTCTTTTTAGCAAACTAATCTGAGATCTATTTTTATTGATTTTAAGCCTATATCGTCCATTTAATTTTTATTTTTTATAAATTTTGCATTGAATAATTGAAATAATTGATATGCCAAAAATGGGGGTATATGTCTTCAAAAGACTGTTTTGTTAAAATTCTCTGGTCAACCATCATAAAGTAGCTGTTTTTGTTAACATTAGATATAATTGTTAATAGTTTTTAAGAAAAAATGGCATCTTAACATTTTTGATTTTGAGAATTTTAAAAAATAAAGATATTTTGAGATTTTTTTTCTGAAAGATGTGGACAGATTCAACACCAATTTGTTAATGTTTTGCAGTAAAGATTTCAAATATTCTCTTGGCAAATGAATATTTTTGATCTTCATAAGTTTTAAGATAAATTTCATGTGATTTGGTGCAAAGCTAAGAGAAATATGATATCACACTTTTTTATGTTCAATTTTGGCTGTTGAGTTTTTAGAGGTATGTGCGCTGAGACATGTTGTATGAAAATTAACCTGCAAAGATATGTCTTTTATGGGTGTTTTAGTAAGTTTAGGACTTGTTCAAGGTATTCAAATTGAAAAATTATCAGTTTGACAGAAAATTCTGAAAGTACGGACCTATCTTAAATGAGCGTGAAATATATATCACCATAGACCTAAAACGTTTTAGGTCTATGATATCACTGACTATTCATGATATGAAATAAACAAGTCACATTTTGCGTTTAAATCTTCAACTCTGCTACATGTATCAAAATACCCGGCATATCTCGACATTAATTTTTTAAAGTTCCGAGATAAGACTTTATATCATAATCCGAACATGACTCTACGAAGAGAAATTAATAAAAAAACGGTGGTTTGGGTGTGCATTGAAAGCCCCCCCCCCCCCCCCAACCTCCACACACACACAAACACCCTCACACACATACATACTTTTTGTTGCATCATAGTCAAATTCGGGCTCTATAGGGCAAAAGAATAAGGTATTGTATAATGCTTGATTAAGAAAATTTGATACTGAAGGAAGACTGAACCTAACCCCACCCCCCACCCCCCCGCAACGGCGAAATTGGATTCAAGTTTCGACACACACACCCTTTCTTTGGTTGAGTAGGTTTTTTAAAGGTAGATTTATTTTCTTTTTCCTAACTGAACCCCCCTCCCCCCTTTTTCAAACGAGTTGTGTGGGGACAGGCAAACGTACTTCAGCGAAAGAGAGTCAAATTAGAGCTGTATACTATTATTTAATTAACAGCATCGCCTCATACAAAAAAGCATTTACGAATGTTGGACGTAATAGTTCATTATTGGATAAGACAATCGCATCGAAATGTGAAAAAAATGTGAAAAACTTATAAGTTATCAAGTTAATTAGCCATTGTCAAGGAGGAAAATGAATAGATGACAGTTCGTAACCGTTAAAAAAATGTTTTAATTGTCAAGGAAAATTTGGTAATTGAAAGTGCCCACAACTGAAAAAAAGGAAAGCTGCCCCCAACTGAAATGGCTTCCTAAGGGCCTGTCGTTCATGCGTAAAAATATATAAGTATCCATTCAGTTTCAAATAGATTTCGTCAAAATTTAGAACAGAACAATTCCCATCTCTTTGATTAAATTATACAATATTATACATAAATCATTTTTTTTGAGATCATATTAGCGGTCCTTGTAAGAAAATACAAATGTTGTGTTTAAGTGAAACAGGGTACAGGTGCAAAAAATAAAAAAAATAAAAAAAAAAGGTTAATGTGCAGAAATATTTCTAACCGATTTAATTGTGATTTACTTTTTAAAAAATAAGAAGTTCAAAGACGGTTTCAAATTGAGGTAAAAATTCAAAGAAAGTTTCAATTTAAGGTACGATATATAAATCATTTAGATTCATTTGTCCTTTATTAGCCTATTTACTACGTGTCTACTCCATAACTAAGACAGGTGAAGAAAATTAATTGTATAAACAATGGAAACTCAAGGTTTAAACATTTTAAATAAACTATTCAAAAAAATAAAATGACAAAAATCTGCTTGCAGGGAAGATTAATTAATTAATTGTATATTGTTTAAGTTCTTCTCGAGAATTGTTCACTCATATGGAGACGCCACCACTTGCCGGTGGAGAGCTGCAAATTTTGTCCTATACTCGGCACTTAGGGCCATTGAGCAGGGAGGGATCTTTTTTGTGCCAGTACATACTGCGACATGGGAACTCGGTTTATACGGTCTCATCCGAAGGACCGGTCTCCACGTCCCATAGTGGGATTCGAACCCGCGAAGTAAGGATTGACTCGATCCTTACTTCCTTGCATGGAAGAAGGGAAGGTGTATTTTTTTTCATGAATGTTTATAAAAGGAATAAATGTTTTTAAAAACAAGTTTACACATCTTGGCATATCTGAATTTATTATTTCTCAATTGAATTCTTCGGTGATACAGAAAATACATGGTGTTTTTTTTATCGTAACAGTTATAGGGAATAAAGTTACTTGCGTGTGTGTTGGTGAGTGAATGCTATCTAATAAGATTTTTTTTTAAATATCAGGATCAATGTACTTTTTGTGAGGGTGCCCCGTTTTGCGCGTGGTGTCCTTCTACATTGGATTCTCTCTTTATATCTATATCTCTTTTAATCTTTAAGTGTTACAGGTGCTTTATATATTTTATAAATTGAATTATAGATTTTTTTATGTAAGAAGAATAATTTGTATGGATATAAACAAATACTATAAGAAGAATAATTTGTTGGGATGAGAAAGTCACGTCATTTGTACTGCTCAATTTTTCGTACCCACCATCCATCCCCTTCTTCCTCCATGTGTTTTATGTTCTTTTACCCACCTTTTTTGATAGCAGGCAGCAATGTAACACATTTATTTTCATGTATGTTTAGAACTTTTTATGTTTAATAGGGGGTCAACTGAAGATATATAATATGTATACTATACATGGCAATGTTTTTCCATGTTTCGAATTCTTAATTAGTCTGCTGGTTGATCCCCTTTTTTCTATGCATATCATTTACAATGACATTATGGTGCTGGGGGTCAGATTGTGCAATATTGTGATAAAGATATGTAATATTTTATATTTAAGTCCCCTTTCCTGACCCCCTTTCTTGTATTGTAAATATGTTTTACTACTTTTACGTCATTTACTTCAATAAATGACATTTTTCACTTCAATGATGTTGTTTGTTTTTGCCTGCTTTAGCCAAAAAACAAGCTCAGTTGTCTGGCAGGAGAACTAAGGAACATAAAGAATAATTTGTTGGGATATAAACAAATACTATTTTCCTACTGATTATGTTATAAAGCATTCCTAGATTTTGTCTAGAGCTCCGCTTTTTTTAACGAAATTAACAGATCTGCTCCAAAATTAGCATGCATGAAAATGGTAATAACATACGATATCCCTTAGGAATAGTTAGATACTAGTTGCTTGGAAGAAAAAAATTAAATACTTTCTCAAGTTGTTAATTCTCAAAACGATTGATGTTATTTAAATAACATGTAATTTCAGTTTTTTTTTGAAAATTAATTATTAGCAGGCGACGTCATTACGTTTTCACTGAATAACGTCCAAGTTATTTTTGGAGCATCTCACTAAAAAGCTCATAAAATAGGAAAAAAGTGAGATATTTTCAAAATTTATGTGTATTTGCATTCAGAAAGAGTCCGGCCATCAAAATTTACCAAAAAGTCAATTTGTGAAAATTTCACCTTAAGGGCCCTTTTCTCGTGACGGCAGTCAGTTATTAAAACTTTAAATTTTTTGGCGGGTTTTATTGACACATCCTCGCACTTTCACAAATTTTAACTTTATTCTTAATCCTTAGAAAAAGTGGCAATTTTGATGTGTTTTAATGAGAAATGTTAAAACTTTTATGAAGAAAAATAATTCTATTCAGAGTAAAAATGTTAGAAAGCAAAACAATTCACAAGTTTCGTCATTCCGAACTAAGAGATGCGTACAGAGTTTAGCAAATCGAGCACACTCGTGTTATGTACACAGTTTTTGTAAATAGGGCTCGAGTTCTGAAAATAGATTGTTTATATTTAGAATTCGCCGGGTGCGGTCAATCGTCACAGTCTGCTTATCACAACTGCACGGACTGGCAATATATTGTGTGTTTGTTTTGCTTTCGAACATGTCTACTGTAACTCTGAATTTTCTGGATTAATGTATTAATATTTTTCATTTATACAAAACAAGATTGCCACTTTTCCTAAGAATTAAGAATAAAATTAAATTTGTGAGAGTGCAAGGATATGTCAATCAAACCCGCCGAAAAATTTGAAATTTCAATATCTTTTAAACGAAATAAGA
>NW_026923762.1:0-22054 GCF_032062105.1 Saccostrea cuccullata | reverse complement strand
CGGACATTAAATCTCAACCAAAAAAAAAAATCTTTGAGTATTTTATATGTTTTTAAAAAAAAATTATAGTAGATAGTGCAGACCCATTCATCTCTTGGTAGTAATGAGTAGACAAGCATCCAGTTAAAGATTAATTAATGAGTTCAATGTATGAAGACTAGCTGTCTCAGTCGCTCTGATTAAGCAGTCTTATCTGTACCCTTTGGGGATTAGACAGAAGAACTGCTGGTCAGTTTATAACATATGTCATTTGATGGCCAGCCTTTTCTTTTCAAAATTAATTTGGTATAGATTAAGTTTTTAAGACTAATTTGATGACGGGCATTTGACAAGGTCTAACACAACCAGCACAGAAATCTATCGGTGATGTAATATTTATTATAATTGATGCCTACATCACAGGGGATGGATAAATATTTTAAGGAATGGAAAAATCATTGAAATCTTAGAATCAAGGTTGATGTGATTTTCTTGCACCTAAACTGTTCAAGAAAATTGTAATTTTTTGACGGGCGTATCATGCTGTGGCGTGGCACTTCATTTTATATATACAAACACATGCATTGTGTAGTACCTCTGTTATCACTTGATTTTGACAAGGCTGATGCTTTTTGGGAGTTGAACTATGTTCAATCTCCCATGGTCGCCACGCGATTTCTAGCGCAGTAATTTTACAATGAATAATATAGCGGCTGTCGTGGTGCTTCTGTGTCGGCCAATTTACTCCCCTGTGATATTCAATATAAACTCGCACTATTCTATATAAACTTTCAGAAACATCCGCAAAAGAAATAGTCCATCTCATTTTTCTGAATTAATCTTAATTTTCATAAATGATTTGAAAGTAAATTAAATTGAATTTTATTTAACTCAACTTGAATAGCATATTTTTGTCATATTTCCTAGAAATGACTCATAAATTTGATTTCCGGATTAAAAAATAGTCCCAGTTTTCTGTCATTTATCAATTGACAATCCTCGGCCGACTCCACTACGCCCCAGTGCTGTTAAGAGTTTATTCTGAATAGTAAACTTTTTGATACTTAAGTTTAGTTCATTCTCTCCATATACCAAGTGGTTCAATGGCCATGTCATTTAAAGGAATGACAAGATTTAGGAAAATCTTTGGAAAGGGTCGGAATTATTCAAAATAGAGCTTTTGTCTGCTGTCAGAGTAAGAAGCTGTGAAATACATGTAATGTCAAAAGGAACGCTAAGGTTTTACACAACTTCTTTCAATTTGTTTCAGCAATGAAGAGACAGAACAACGTTTCGTTTAAAAAAATAGTACAGAAATAAAATCACGATCAGACATTTTTTGTTCTGACAAGTAAAAATGATCTGTTAGAATGGAAAAAAGTTTTGTCAGACCAGATACATGCAACTCATTTTTTTTTTTACGTTGGTAAAGGGAAATAATACGTCCCGTCTTAAGACGGGTGTATAAAAATAATAGCATTTAAATGCTATTCAAGTTTTATGATATTCGATATCACGATTTCAAATGACATTAATTTTTAATTTCATGAATTTATCAGCATTTAGTTGGTCACGTGTTCAACACTAGAACTGAACTAGAAAAATGTGCGTGGCTTTAATTAATAATTAAGAGCCATTCTCTGTAATGATTTGAAATTTTATATAGGAGCTGTGGCACGCATAGTCTCAAAATTTCTCCAAACTCTCTATAATAAAAGTCATTGACACCCTAAACTGAAATCAGGCAAAAATTGGTTGCTATGTTTTATAGTTACCATGGCAACATGTCTTAAAGTTCGAAAAATGGCATTTTTTAAACATGTTTAGAGCCCCATAGATAACATTTGCGACAAAGCAAACAATTGGCAATGATTGTTTCCAAAAGTTGAAGGTCAGATGTCTCAAATGCATGATAAACATCTTTGGTAAATCAACTATTACATACGTTACTATGGTAACAAAGTATTCAAAAGTAAAAAAAAATATTCATTTAATTTTATAAAGTCATACACGTAAAAATAAAAAGCAATTATAGGATGAATTGTGACCAAATAATAGAAAAAGGAGCCTTGAATCACATACCAAGAACAAAATATGATATTTTATTTTGGTTGGCAATGGTTGCCAAGGTTATTATACCACAGAGAGTCGTCAAAGTAACACTTTGTATGTTTAAATCTGATCCTATCTTTTAAAAAAGCACATTTCCTCATAACTAATGATCAATTTTTAAAGATGTTGGTGTGCTCCTATTTTTCCCATTTGAAAAAATTCAGATTAGATTCTTTAAATAGAGCGTTGCTATGGAAATAAGCAGAAAATATATGCTTAAAAACCTGAAAAATATTTTCTTTCCTTGGATACGTACCCTTAAATGTAGATTCCCAAAACTTTTATGATTGATATTTATTAACAGCTAACCTGCCTTTTAATTTTGACTATCATCCAATCTCTAAGTGGATGCAAGAAGTTGGCACACAGGGTTTAATACTGATATAAAGTTCACAAAATCGAACATTTTCCCTTCTTGGTAACCATAGCAACAGTGTTGTTTTCTTCATCAAATTTTATCAACATATGATATTCAACTTCAGTTCTAACAGATAAGTACTATTCAAGCTGAGTCCTTTAATTTGTTTCTTGATTAAATGGCAATTTAATTCTTAATGCAGCGAAAAATAATTCACTTTTAAGCACTGGTACTTTGTTTCCATGGTAACACTGCAAAGTAGCAATTATACCCAATTTTTCTTATGGTTTTGGTGTTGCAAGGTCCTAAGGATGCATATTTGCCAGTCTTGAATTTTCATGTTTTTCCTCAAGACAGTAGCATTAACCCAATCTTAGTTACTGGTTTTGCATGGTTACACTGTGTTACCATGGCAACCATAAAAGTTATTTACAGAATAATATTGCTTACACTTATATACTTAAGGTCAAACATTTTCATTGCTTTTCTTAAGTCGTTGATTGAGTTTGAGCATGTAACACCTACCATTAGTGAATACGGAGTGTTTTTCAGCATATTTCAGCATTTTAAATGTATTCCAAATGTACCCTTGGTTACCACTTACTTAGAGATATATTCTAAACAGTTTCTTTACAGTATAAGTGACATCAAGGTGTCATGTTTTTGTTAGAATGGTTTTTTTGCTTTTTCTAGTTTTTATTAAGCCACGGTCAAGATTTAAAATGGCTGAAAATCTTGATTTTTCAAACTTTTCCGGCTGTTGCCATAGCAACCGACACACATAGCAACGAAATTTTGTTTGATATTTGTTTCTGGTGTCAAGTACTAAGCATGGGTGAAGATTCATCAAAATCGGTGACCATGCGTGGCAACAAAGTTTAAGTGGTTACAGAGAATGGCTATTAATAAAACAATTAAAATGCAGTGTGCGAAACTAACTTCAAAGTCCTATAGACTTTCGGACCATAGACATTTCATTTTCTATAGACCGCAGCAACTTCCTATGGACCGAAATTTAGAATACTACATTCAATGCTAAAATATTGAAATTAAAATAAATAATACATGAAAACTTGTTCATACATAGTTTAATTATATTCTCTTTCAATCTCATAGACCAACTTATTAATCAACATTTCATTTTCTTTTTCACTTTGTTCAGGTTCACTGTCTGAATCACTTTCTGGTTCCATGGATTCTGTCTCAATAAGCTCAGGTTCCATCTCAATCATAGTCTCTGTCTCTGCCACCTGACCTGTCTCTGCCACCTGACCTTTGTCATACTCAGCATCTTTTTCTGTCTTGTTGGAACTCGCTGTCTTCGCTACCTTCCGCTCAATAATAATTCCTGGGCGTGCACCCTCAACATACTTTAAACGGTCGAAGAAGGACATGTTTCTTCTGCACTGTTTTGGTGTCCGCGGCCATTAAGTAATCACAACTTAACCTCCCCTCATGTTAAAAATAAAATATTCCAATTCGAATTATTTCTGCATACATCGTGGAACAAACTATTATAACTAAGGGGTGAACGGAATACATCAGTGTAATACAGACGTTTTATTTAAACTGGTCCTCCTTTTTGTGGTTTGTTTATTAGAGACAAGCAGGGAACCAGTTTCTTACTCAGAATTCCTATAGACAAGTCGGTCTATTAATATTTCGATCGGTATAGACCGACTAGATTTTCTATAGACATTGTCTACCGGTCCACCGTTAATTTCGCACACTGAAATGAAAACGTGTATGCAGACACAATGGTATAATAATCCCAATGATCGATGTGTGAAAACACATCGTTCCTCAAGTTTTTTTCTTGTAGTAGCTTGTTAAACTATGTCTGATTTTTAATTACATTTGAGTCAAATCAAAATCACAAAATTTAAGTGTCACTCGCGTGGCGCAGTTGTTAAAATAGTTTGCTCTAGAGATTCAAAGTAAGGTGTTGATCCTTGCATCTCACGTTCCTGCGGGATGCATTTTGAGATGATCTCTTTTGATGAGACCATTATAAACCGAAATCCCATTTCGCTGTAGGTGCTGGCACAAAAAGACCCCTCCGATTACTGCTCAATGGTTCTGAGTGCTGTGTATGGGTCAGGCATGGGCACGATTACTAAAAAATGTAATCGATTAATAATCGATTACTTGGAGGAATTTTGTGTAATCGATTAATAATCGAATACAGTCAGTTTTGTCCTGTAATCGATTGTAAACGATTACTTTAGACATTGTAATCGATTACGTGTAATAATCGATTACATTCAATCTTCTTCCACCCTTAAATATCAGAGCAGGAAAATATTTAAATATATTTTGTAGCAATGTTGATGATATATCCTCTGAAGTTTGAATGTATTCAGGCAGTTTGGATTTGAACCTCCGTACTATATAACTTGATTGTTGCAGAAATTATTTAATACAGTTAATTCTCGATAAACCGCCACCTTTTGTAATTTAGAAGTCATGGTGGTATAACGAATTTGGCGATGAATTGAATTTCCCATCTTTTAGGAAACAAGAAGAGTTACCGTTCTTAGAAATACCATTTAACATTTCTATTCTTATTATTACATGCACATGTATATAAAAACATATTTCTAAATTTGAAAATACTTTCTAATGTACAATTTTGCTAAAACAAAATGTGCAGTTGTGAAATAAATACAAGTACATATGTTTGCATGTAAATCTGCACGTCGGATATTGAAAAAATAACGTGTTGGGTCGATCGTCGTGATATATTGCCGATAGTAGGTAAAATGAATTCTTGAATAAATTCATTGTTTATGGCATCATTGTTAATGAAACGTTCACAATTTATACCGTATAATTATTTTTTTTAAGTTTAAAGCAGAGATCATCAAAATAATATCGTTATTATAATATCAATGTACTTTAACAAAGACCGCTTTCGTCACAGTGTCGAAGCCGTGACTAAATGATTTTTATTAAATGGAATACAAAGTTATTATAACAGTGCATGTTAAAATTATTGTTTATTTAAATCTTATTGAATTATTTAATTGCATGTACCTCGCTGGGTTTGCATACTTTACAAGAGGGGAAGCGTCAACCAATTAGCCGTGCTTCACTGACCACATACACCTGTGGCGGTATATCGAGAAAATTGACACTTAAAAATGGACGTTTGTTGTGAAAACAGGGTGGCGGATGGCGATATGCGAATTTGGCGTTATAAAGAGAATTTTATATAGCAGGAAAAACGTTCTTGGGAAATCATGGCGGTAATGCGAAAATGGCGATGAATCGAATGGCGATAATTCGAGAATTGACTGTATTTTACTGTGATTTACAAGTATCTGAACATTCTGCATGCTGGCAGTACACATTTACACGATTCCTAGGTTTTAATTATTTCGAAAAAATGAATCAAGTAGAGCTTGTAGTGATTAACATTTAAACTCAATGTACCTTCAAGTATAACAAATAGTTCAATTTCTTCTGTGTTGAAATATTTGTTTTGAGAGCAATCAATTGTTTTATAAGATTGTTTGCCTGTAGTGGATTTATTAATTATAAAATACTAGTCTATGAAGTTCACAGTTCACACCTCATTATCAGGGATATCCCAGGCAATTAACCAAGATAAACACATTGACACTTAATACCCCTCTCTTTTAAAATACAGACACTCATTGAAAAAACAAGTCAATCTTTAATGAAAACATGGAAATGATTTTGAAAATTTTAAACACAAGCAGATATGAAAAGTATTTCTCTTTTTCTAATAGGCCCTAGCTAGTACAATATAGTTTGTATTTCAGATAATTTTTATTTATATAAAAGCACTCAAATCTATTTTTGCTATATATTATTTTCTGTTAGCAGACAAACTTTATCAACATCTAAAATTTGAAAAAAAAAGTCTAGACAAGTATGTCTATGATGCAAATGTTATTGTGAACATTATTCAAGTTATGATTTTAAAAGTTAGGAAATCAACAAATATTGAGTGGTTTGTATATTATATTTATGTTTGATTGACTGTTGAAATATGATTCTACAAAAAAACATTCATGTATAAAGTAGGTATGTATGTATATGTATAAAGTAATTGAAAGTAATCGAAAAAGTAATTATAATTACATTGGAAATTTGGGCTGTAATCTATTAAATTACGATTACAAGTAATTGAAAATTTCTTCGATTACAGATTACTGTCGATTACTTGAAAAAAAGTAATCATTACAATCGATTACGATTACTCGATTACGATTACCCCATGCCTGGTATGGGTAAAAATTTATAGACCTACATGTAGCTAGCTCCATCAGCAATTGGTAGTGTCTCAATATGGGTGAAAAATTTTCGAAAGTAAAACGAACAAAATGTAAAGTATTCAGACATACTTACTTCTATATAGAAATTACTTGAAATTAAATTTAAAATTATTGAATATAAAGATAGATACATTTGATAGAAAAGATAACCACAGAATTCTATAAAAATTAATGATTGGGTCCGAAAAGAACCATTCATTCCCAAAAGAGAAAAGCAAATGATTGTTTTAATCAGAGAAAGAAAAGTGACAATCTAGTGTCTGTTGATGGTAACATCGAATAAAAAGAGTGTTTGCCTCTTCATTCAAAAGAGAGAAGGGGGCGGTTTGATTCAAAAGTTTCATAAGTATGAGGGCAGTGTTTGAGTAATAAATGGTACTGAAAGAAGTTTGAATCCTACCCACAAAATAGTATTTTCAATTTTGGAAAAACTATTTTTTTTGTGGTGGGGGTTGTTTGTTTGGTTTAGTCATATTGTTGTCAGGTTTTTATCAGGGAAGTTGAATTGTTTTTCTCTCCCCCCCCCCCCCCCCCTTACACACACTTTCAAAAACGGTGCTAAGTAAACTGAACTTATTTCTAATGCTTAGTGTTGTATCTCTTTCAAATCTGCACTAACTGACCTGTATCTAAAAGTAGCTGCAGAACTGTAGCTCTCTGAAAAAAAATATTTTGACAGACCCCAGAGCTACAGCGCCACCCATTGTAAAAACAGTACATTTATTGAGCACGAAAAGTTGAGCTTAGTTCTGGATTAATTCTTTGATTTCTTTCTAATTCTTACCTCAAACGTGAAAAAGATTTATAAAAATCCCTTCCCCCTCTATGAAGTTCGCTTATATTTGACATCTGCACGAAGTGGGTTGGACCAAATTATCTTGCAAACCAAAATTGCAGCGCAGCATAAATGGACATGTTTTATATGATCTCAATTTAGAAGCCAGAAGGGACTGAAGGGCTATTTACAACAATTATAAGGAATGTTTTGTTGTGGAAACAGTGAAAGAATATTTTAGAACATGTTAGTAATATTTTGATCTGACAGTTAAAAAACATGGAAAAATTAATCGAGAACCAGCGCACGCACTTTTTTGTGTGCAGTAAATATATGCAGTTTTTTTTCAATGGGTGCCACTATAGCTCTCCGGTCTATCAAAATATATTTTTTGTCAGAAAGCAAAATTTCTGCAGCTAATTTAAAAGCAGTCCCATGATCGTCGATATTCAAATGCAATTGAAATTATTTTTAATGTTTCGTGTTGTATCTCTAACAAATTACTTCTAGCTGATTTAAATCTGAAAGCATGAAAATCTTCCTCTACTTCCTGTGAGATCTTTCAGATTACCATGTTCAACTCCCATGAGTACTTTCAGTACTTTGATTTAATTCAGTAATTGTGTATTTTTTAGTGCCCCAGTAAAGAATACAAAGTAGAATTTATCTGAATGTGCTTTGTTTGTTGTTTTATTGTAGGATTTGTTTAAGAATCCTGATGCCCATTTTTACACAGAAGAAATCTTTGTCCAGCAAGATGAGGTATCAATTGCTGCCATACTGAATGAGGTGGACCAAGAATTTAAACTTGATGTAACACTGGGATCATACCCAGACTTTCATAACAGGTAAGTTTAGTGCTTTCCTATTTAAGTAGCACTCGGTATTTTTTTCTTTAAATAGAATGCCCAGTATTTTTTTAGATGAATATCTAAATTTAGCTGATGCTGGAGTATATTTATGACAGAAACATTTAAAAGTTAATCTGAAACAGGAATATAAAAACTACAGCTGTAACAAAGAAAACTATATAATGCTAGCATCTGTGAATTGCTTATTATACCTCACTTAAATTTACTAATTAGATTATTATTGTTGGCATTTTTTAAATACAGTTATTACAAAGTTAAATTGATGCTGGAATCCAGTAAACCAGAACAAATACATAAAGCTATTGCTTCACTGAAAGAAAAATTACCTGAAGGTATGTAAAAAAAATTGTTTATTTGGTTTTGAATTGGGAAAAAACTGCAGTCAGATCATTTTTAAGTTTCAATATACATACTGTATATGTACTTTGACCCATACACTTGCCTACAAATACCATATAAGTGGAAATTTTAGAGGGAGGCAAATTTAGCGATTTCTTCTTAAAAGTTGCTATTTTAAATTTAGTGAAAATTAATTTTAGCAATTTGAAAATGCTCATTAAAGAAGTTACTACAAATAAAACGCAATTAATTTTTAGTGATATTCAATTTTAGCTAACTCAGCATCCTTGCTAAAAATTCTGCCTACAAAAGGTTGTTTTGGTATAGGATAGAGCTGTTTGATTTTAGAAGAGATTTCTATTCACAGGTAGCATTGTAGACTATGATAGCCAGCCCATCAAAAATGCAACACGTAGAGTTTATGATGTGATCGAGTCAAGTAACTCTGATGACCATTACAGGAACTGTGTTAAAGAGGCTGTGTCTGTATTAGAGGAATGTCTAGAAAAATACAGGTACTAAACAGTGTTTGGATTAAAGTACTAGTGCTTTGTATTCCTAATATGGGGTTATTTTTAGTATGAAGTGTATATTGAAAAAAGTGTCATTGATATACTGTAGTTATATATACTTAAATTTCTATGGTTTTCTCATTTATCATGTGGTTGCAATTCATTGCTGTAATGAATACTGATACCGCAAAGAAAATTTGAGTTATAAATAATGAATGTTTGAGTAAAACAAAACCTGAAAAAAAGTCAATAACATGTTGGAAAAAGAAATAAATAATGCTGAATGAAATTGAATCTTATGTATTAACTTTATTTTACTTTCCTCAGTTTAGATGAAATATGTATTGGCTTCAATGGAGGAAAAGATTGCACAGTCTTACTTCACATTTATTATGCAGTTGTGAAAAGGTATGTAACAAATTTTTATTTCCTTTAAACACAATAACAGCATTTGGGGGTTTTGGCAATGACAATCGGATGAAAACATTGGATTCAGAAGTTGGCTTTGAAAATACAAGATATCCTATTTTTATTTCAGAAAGTATCCCGATTTTCAAGGAAGGCTGAAAGCTTTGTATATCAAGAGCAGACTCCCATTTCCTGAGGAAGAAAAATTTACACAGTTATCACGAGATAAGTATGTGGAATAATTTTTCTTTGAATTTTCATTCATATTTTTAAAATTTCTGTGAATAAACACTAGAATCATCCAGCATTTGACTTTTTTTAAAACCAGACCTGCTCATTGATAAAATATGTGTTTTGTAAATTAGTTCATAGCCAGAATGCTGTGATATCAATGACTAGGCCTGTAAAAATTCTATTTAAATGAAATTTTCTTCCTTTGTACAAAGTTTATTTCCAACCCACTTCATCTTGCCTCTACAATTTTTGCATGTAATCATTAGATTTGGAGATCTAATGAAAAAAAATATCATTTTGAGATGTATAATTTAGGTATAACCTTGAAATGATTTATATTTTTAGTATTGACTTGAGATTTAAATTTTATATATCAACTTGAGATGTTGTATATTTTAGGTATCGACTTGAAATGTTTTATACTTCAGGTATCTACTTGAGATCATGTAAATTAGAGGTATTGACTTGAGATGCTGTATATTTTAGATATTGACTTGAGATGTTGTATACTTTAGGTATCGACTTGAGATGTTGCACTTTGAGGGTCGTATAAAAGACAGTCTCCAACAGTTGAAAGATAAGCATTCTGACATCAAAGCTGTTATAATGGGCACCAGGATTACAGACCCATACTCAAGTATGTAGATTTTACAGACTGCAATATACTGCAATTTTGTAGTGATTTTGAGTGGAAAGTATGAGAAAAATGCCTTTTATGACAGGAAGTTTTACTAAATACCCTTCTCATAATTTTCTTGTTGTCTTGCTGTGTATTGTTTAAAAAAGGATGTTCTTTTACTAAATTATTTATTCCTCTGTTAACTAACTTTTTCTCATCTTTTTAGGTCATTTACAAGCCTTCAGTATGACCGATTCTGATTGGCCACAGTTTATGAGGGTGAATCCTGTTTTAAACTGGTCTTATAGACATATATGGAAGTTTCTTAGAGACCTAAATATACCTTACTGTAGTTTATATGATAGAGGGTAAGTGAATTTATTTCACATTTCACACTTTTGACAAAAAGCACTGAGTACCAAAAATTGAGTTGCATCTTCTTCTATTTTGGCTCAGCAGTATGCACAAGTTGAAAAAGCTAAAGAAGATTTTTATTAATTTCATTTGTCACATGCTTTATAAGGTCTTGCCCTATCAGATTTTGAGCTTGTTCAGGTCATAGTATTTTATAAACAAATAATTTTGTTGGATTTTTATTTTTCAGATATACCTCTTTAGGTAGTATGAACAACACACACCCCAATCCACTGTTACAGTACATTGATGATCATGGAGTGTTGAGGTATAAACCAGCCTACACCTTGTCAGATCCTACAAAGGAGAGAGATGGCAGGAACTGATCCTATTGTAGAGAAGGCTGGTGGCAACTAATCCTACAAAGGAGAAAAGTGGTAGGATGTGATCCTACTAAGGAGAAATATAGTAGGATCTGATCCTACCTTGACAAAGGATAGTAGGAACTGATACTAATGAGGAGAAAAAAAGGTAGGATCTGATTCTACCATGGAATAGGATGGTATAATCTTATCCTTCTATAGAGAAGGATGGTAGGATATGATCCTACCAAAGAAATTGACAGGAACTGATTTTTAATATTTTCTACTTGAAATTTGCAAAAGTGCTGGTTGTAAATTTTAAAAGTTTAAAGCAGGGTACTGATCAGTGTCTGTTATTCTACTTTCATATCTTTAAACATCACAGAATGTGTAGACATTTGCATTCCATTCATTCAGGGACAGTGTGGTTTGTTACTAAGAAATAGAAAATCCACATATCATCTTCTCAAATGAAGATACATAACCTATGTTTTATGATGTTTGATTCAACTTTTACTATAGATTTTTTATGGTGCTAATTTCTTTTTGTTCAAAATGTCACAGGTACTTATTTTGCATTAAATAATATTTTTCAAATGAAGTGTTCCATGAAATAATCATTTGTTCTTTAATCAGTTAATCTAAATAATAATACTGATGACCAAAAAATGTTGTCAAGTGTGAGAAATACCGGTATTTATTGTATTTTATAACTGAAGGAGATTTATGATGTCTTGGTACATAAACATTTTCATGCATTTTATACAGAAGACTTTACTCAGACCTACAGAGTAGCTTGCATTGATTATCAAACCAATCTGATTAAAATCAGATCCTTTGATCCACTCTCATAGATCCCTACACAAGGATCTGAAGAAACCCCATTCAGGGTCATCTGTAGGTGACTTTTCTAATAAAAATATTCATTAAATTCTGACCAATCAGAGAGATCGTACTTAAGAGACATTCGGGAAAATGAATATAGAGGTGAAAGCAATGTGGAGGAGATCTTGTCATATTGTACAAAACAAATAGGCAAAAATCAAATACTTTATTTTTTTCTGTACAGAAAAAAACTGTGGTTGTTCTTTTGAGAGGCTATGGAAACCGGGTCATTTTTTTAATGTTTGTTTATCATCAGAGCTTTCACTTCTGTAACTAAATTTCGAGATACTTTTAAATTCTAAGAAGAAAACATTTGATTGGATAGTTGAAAGGTCACCAGGAGATGTCCATGATTGGGGTTTCTTCAGATCCTTGTGAGGATCCATTTGAATGGATCAAAGGATCTGATTTAATCAGATTGTGATCAAACCATCATTTACCCTCTGTGATAGTTTATCTTAGTTTTTAGCTCTACTGGTCAGAGACCAGAAGAGCTTATGCGATAGTAAGGTGTCCGTCGTCCGTCCGTCTGTCTGTCTGTCTGTCTGTAAACAATTTTTCAAAACGCTACTCCTCCTACAGTTTTGGTCTGATTTCAATATAACTTGGCACACAAGTAGACTACACTAAGATACATAAAATAGTGCATCGGTTTTTGATTTTGATGACCGATGTTGCCATGGTTACTAAAAATAGAATTTTCTGTGAAATTTCCTTAAAACGCTACTCCTTCTACAGTTTTGGTCTGATTTCAATATTACTTGGCACACAAGTAGACTACACTAAGATACATAGAATAGTGCATCGGTTTTTGATTTCGATGAACGGTGTTCCCATGGTTACTAAAAATAGAATTTTCTGTGAAATTCCTTTAAAACGCTATTCTTTCTACAGTTTTGGTCTGATTTCAATATAACTTCTTACACAAGTAGATTAAACAAAGATACATACCGGTAATCTAGTGCATCGGTTTTTGATTTTGATGAACAGTGTTCCCATAGTTACTAAAAATAGAAATGTCTAAGAAATTCCTTTAAAATGCTACTCCTTCTATAGTTTTGGTCTGATGGCAATGGCTTCTTTTCTCATCCTTTGTTTTAAGTACAAACCTGTAGAGCTACAGTCTCGACAGAGACTTCTGGTTCACTTTGTTTCCAATCATTAAACTGTGAACATTTTGTTTGTTTATGAAAAATATTTTTATATTATTTCAGAATATACAGTTTTATGTATACATGTACACTTTTTAATGGAAATAAACAGATGAACATTTGTTTAATATTGGTTTGATTCAGTATGATGTGAATTTCTAAGCAAGTAATGTATCCAAAAAAATTTCATTGGAAGTGCTGCTGTCTTGCAGTTACTTTGGCTGGAATGATTGTGAAATGTAAGTAAAATACCTAGCAGCTTAACTTTAATTGGATTATTGACCATTTTGGTGTGCCAGTGAAGAAAAATACTTAAAATTTCGTTCATTTTTTCCAGCAGCAACTGCACAACTTTTAGAAAGCAGTAATGTACGTGCAATTCTTCTAATAGCAACCGTTTAGGTACTACAATGTATCCAAAAAAATTTCATTGGAAGTGCTGCTGTCTTGCAGTTACTTTGGCTGGAATGATTGTGAAATGTAAGTAAAATACCTAGCAGCTTAACTTTAATAATTGGATTATTGACCATTTTGGTGTGCCAGTGAAGAAAAATACTTAAAATTTCGTTCATTTTTTCCAGCAGCAACTGCACAACTTTTAGAAAGCAGTAATGTACGCACAATTCTTCTAATAGCAACCGTTTAGGTACTACACTGTGTATTTCGCTTGATTCAGTATGATGTGAGTTCCCAGGTAAGTCACATTTACCCCAAAAATATTTCATTAGAAGTGCTGCTGTATTGCAGTTGCTTTAGCTAGAATGATTGTTAAATATAAGTGATCTCGGTCAAATGCTGAGTTGACTAGAGTGAAAGATAGACTTATTTGCATTGAATTAATAAATATGACAATAAAGAGAAGTATCCAAACTCAAAAGTTCATTCAAAAAATGCAAATCAGGATCAGAAAGAAACGTAGACCTCTAGCACACAGTTCAGATCGGGTCGGCATGGAATGCTCACTCCTCCATGGCACCTGATCCCACCTCTGATGTTTCGGAGGTCCGTGTTTGCTGTGCTCCTATTTTGTATTGTTTTATGGACTTTGAGATTGAATACTGTTCGTTATCTCCATATGTTCCCCCATCATGACAAGGAGCACATGGCGGTTGTGATCGGTAGGTGTGGACTCTCACACCTTTTTAGCACCCGACATGTGCTCCATGTCAAGATCGGGATATAACGGAAAAATCCGTCGTCAATTCAGTGTATAGATAATGAACTAATTATAACAAAAAAGGGAAAATCCTTGGACAATTGAGTGTGTAAATAATGACCTCACTAACAATTGATATGAAAACATTCTGTCACCATTTGAATTTTAGGATAAATTGTATTTGCTGACAAATCCATCGTATCAAACATAGCACTTGCAAAATGATGACTTTAAATGAGACTTGATATTCTTGTTTCGTCAACTTGTTTATCAAAAGCTTGCCTCGTTTTAGATATTGTTCTTGCATAGAGCATGCTTTTGCTTATAGAATTAATAGAGACATAAATCTCTTGCAAAAGCAGCTTGTGATAAGGGATATTGCTATATCAGTAAGGGAAATGACAGTTGAAGAGTTAAAGTCATCACGTTTTTTCGTAAGACTTTGTTGTTAGTTTATCATTAACATTTTTTGCTAGTAAATTATTATTAATACAGATGTGGCAGACTCTATGGTATCTTTTATTTCAAGCTCACTTGCACAAATGAATGTAGAACTTTACTATTGTTAATTAACTTACTTGATAATACGTCGTCGATTTCTCTTAACGTGGCGTTAAAGGTCACAGCAAGTCTTATCTTTTTCCTCATTTCTAGAATTTGAATGGATTCTGCTTCATGTGAATACAAAAAATAGAACTGCTAATAACGAGGCGCAGTGGGTACTCATGGAAAATTGATTGTTTGAAGTTCTGATCTAAAAGTAAATAGATATTCAGAATCTCAAGCACCTTTATGATATCAACTTCATAGTAATTGTGCTTTTAACAAAATACATGTACTGTTGCAAATGACCAATGATAAGGGAAGTAAATTCCATTTAATTAAAAAAAAAAACAAACTGTAAATGATGTCAAAATTCAGTTACTTAATCCTTATGCTTTGTTCTCTATGGTGACCTAGGGTGTTATTATAATTTTTATTGCTCTTTGAATTGCTTTTCGGATCGACTCGATGACAGTGGTCTAGTTATTGATATTTGACGATAATTGGTCAATCATTCTCCTTCACAACCATCCATCGAACCAGATTCCTTCTGTAGGAGATTGATATCTGTCAATATGAAGATGGTGACATAAAATTTATTACAGCTGAATACACAGAAAATGATAATGAAAAAAGAAATACCGGTAAAACAATTTATCGCACACAGGCCTAATTTGTTCAGCTTGAAGAACCAAACTTCCTTAAAATGATAACGATTAATGATTTTTTTATTGGATTATCAAATTAAAGATGAGGTAAGCGCACTGTTCATTTTTGGAAATGTGTTAATTATTAAAGCTTTACTACCTAGAAAGGAACAAACAGCTCAGGAACAAAATTTAAATTGGTAAATTACAATACCGGTATGTGTCCTTACTTTCCAGACAAGTCCATAAATCCTTGATGATTACTGAACAAAACCTCTGCAAGGATGGATGAAATCATCGACAAGAACACAGACGAAGTCTTTGATAAATCCAACGTAGGACAAAAGCCAGTCGTCACATACGTAGCCATTCTTATGGTGGTAGGTTTCTTTGGCAACATACACGTTCTGGTAGTGTTCTCAACCCAGTTCAAGAAAAACAGTAATTACGTCATATTCGTTTTGTCCCTTGCCGTAATCGACTTTCTGATGTGTTCTGTTCACATGCCACTGGAAATTCTGGACCTTCTTTATCCTTACGATTTCTACGGTTCTGTCACATGCAAATTGTTCCGATCAAACCAATCCATACTGACCCTTGCGTCAATTTTTATCCTGATCCTGATAGCAGTTGACCGTTATCGCCACGTCTGCCATCCAATGAGAAATCAGTGGTCAGTCTTCAGTGCCAAAAGAATGATCAAATTCTGTGTGTTTCTTGCTATCATCGTGTCTATTCCAGTGTCTTTTCTATTTGGTCTCGAAACTGTCAAAGTATCAGAAAACGCGACAAAAAGGATATGTTTCACTGAAAACGAATTGGGTACGGAATACGTCCTTCCTGTGATTTATATTTTGTTTCTAAACTTTGTATTTGTATGCGGTTTAGTTGTTCTGCTATTCACTTACATCTCTATTGGAATCACCACAAGGAGACGAGCAAAGGTCCACATGATGTTGACGTCATTGATGCTACCCAAAAATCGCGTCAGACTCAGAGCTTCACACAAGAAATGCTGCTGCATTGAATGTTTCTCCTGCAAGAAACTCAGCAGCGGCAAACATCACTCACTCCAAAGTATAGACCATAAAAGACTTTATCAAACATTATCAAGACAAAGAACTGTTTTCGGACGACCTACCTCACAGGATAATAAAAAAGCAACCAAGGTTCTTTTCTGTGTGACCGTCATTTTCATCATTTCATATCTGCCATACGTCACTCTAGGACTTCTGTTGACACTTGGTCATGATCTACAGAATTTCTTGGGGGATCCTGGAATTGTGGTGTATCGGCTCAGCGTCAGATTGCTGTTGATTAATCACGTGTGTAACTGTTTCGTTTACGGAATATTTGACCAGAGATTTAAAACTGCTTATTTTCAGTTTTACCTTAACTTGTACAATCGTGCCAAGATGAAATTAACTAAAGGATCCAAGAGATGATAGTGCACTATTAAGATGGAATTTTATCCGATCTCCTAAAGTTACTAAATCTGAGTAACTACCAGTTTCTCGTTTTATATGACAAAGGATTTTGAGTTCAACCCAAGATGGTCCATCTTATAATTCTTGTATAATTTATTAATACAATGTATATGTCTATTTATAAATATCAACTACAAATGCATTCATAGACCTTCTTCAAAATTCAGTTTGCTGTACTTGTCTGCCCATCACCCAAGTAGATTTGAATCTGAAATTTAGGAAGTTTTAATTGTTTGAAATATTTTTTTCTTTTGCATTTCATGGAAATAACATGTGCAGAAACACTTCTGTTGGATATAATATTAGTTAAAGTACATACTGTTGATATGCGAATAGCTTTACAGAGCATTTTCCTTTTCCTTTCATGTATTGAATTTGCAATACTACTAGTACTTTTTTTAAAGAATTGGTTAGTTAGTTTGTAGAATCTAAGTTGTACATTAAAGCAATATGAGCTGCAATTTTGAAAATTTTATTTTGCTGTTAAAATGTGTTGTTATGATAAATTTGTATGTACCTTAACTTAAACCTTTATGATCAATTAGACTAAAATAAAGCAGAAGAAAGACTTCTATATACAATCCAATATACAGTTTTACGTAAGAAATCATTATTGTACAGGACGACAGTAATGTAATTATGTTCCCCAAACGAAGTTGGGGAACATATTGTTTTTACTCTGTTTCTTATTATTATTTTTCTTCTTCCTGGGTACTTATTTGTCCGCGAATGATCTAAAATGTTCATCCGATGTAGGCAAAACCTTTTTAGGGTAAGTAGACATGTTATGTAGATTTGCGGAATCAAGGTCATTTTGCGCGCACGTGCTTGCAAGAGCGTGCACGTGCAACACGTGTAATGACCAATATAATAGATGTAGCCGTAACTTTTCTATTTTTTGATGGAATGTTTTGAAAATAATAATATAAGTATATAATAGTATTATATACAACAGGACATGGTCAAATTAGCAAGATCTCACGCGCATGCACGTGCGCTAAGCTCTGATTGGCTGAAACTAAAGTCTCAATATCTTTCTTGTTTTTTGACAAAATACTTTGAAATTTTAAATATAGTGATATATTAGAAGGTTCTACAACATGATATATAAGAATTATCATGAAAGCACGCGCATGCACGTGCGCTGCAATCTGATTGGCTTAAACTTTAAATGCCTATAACTTTCCTAATTCTCAATAAATCAGGATGAAATTTAAAATATGAATAAGAATAATAGATTCCTATATTATGCTACTATCAAAATTTAATGCATGGACATGCAAGCACATGCGCATGCGCAAAATGACTAAAATACATTTATATCCGTATTATTTTCTTTTGCTTCTCAGGAATTCTGTAGCCAACATGCCATGATCATCTTGCACATGCATGCGCATTTGAAAGGTTAAATGATATATAGTTGATATCATTGTAACTTTTATATTCTTAAATTAAATCCTTCGACACTGAGCAAATAAAAAAAAACGTATTACAGGAATAAGACACAAAAAGGGATTTGGGGAGCGTTTGGGGAACATCTGTAACAGTCCCCGTTACAATTAACACTAGTTTTGATTCAATCGAAGCTTATAAACAGTTCTTCCATTGCAAATATGAACAAGAGTTTATCAACGATTTTTCTCTGTCATTGAAAAAGTAATTATCAATTTTGCATAACAAAATTCCGACATCAAAGTTGCAGTTCATATTGCTTTAACTGTTCATTGATTAGCTTTCACTGATTATTTACCTGTAGTTAAATTTCTCCTTATAATATAATTTTTGTGACATCTAACTGATTAAGTCAAGTTTTGTACCCTCTTCATCTTTTGTATTAAGTTATTAACTTAAATTGTCGAAAGATCATTACTTTTGCTATGATTGCGTTTTATAAAAGCATTTATAAGCTGTATTAAAAATTCTTCAAATATTAAGACTGCTTTATCCACGTGTATATTTAAAAAAAGGTTCAAAGGGAGTAAATTGTGGTGCAAGTACAACAAATGTTTTATGTCTATAGGTATGCTACCTAATTAGCATTGCCAGAATATCTTTTAAATATTTCTAAACCGACTGGGGTCAAATACGTTGACAACAGTGTTGCATTAAATTACTAACTAGTATACATTTATAGACATGTGCACTAGAGATTTGTATACATGCATATTGTTCCTTTTTCCTCAGGTTCTTGCTTGAATCAGGTTTTGGTTGTTGATTGAAAGGAACACTTTATATATTCAATTAGAAGATAAAGGTCTGGTGGGCCTATTGCTTTTTACTTTTTAACTCAAAAGAATTAGATGCTAAAGTTTATGTATTCACTGTCATTTTTAGGGTGAATTTAAACAAGAATTAAATTTCAGTAAGGTATTTGTACCTATATCACAAGTATTTCCAACCCAAGGACTCTCACATTTACACATGAAGGATGATATCGTATTGACACAAACACCGTTATGTTTGCAAGGATGCTGAAAGCATTCATCAATATCTAGGAAAAGAAATAATTAATAAACAATTAAGAATGCAGAAAAATAAAATTATCCAAATTGTTATTGTACAGTTTCAATCACTATCCATACCTTTGTTACAATGGGTTGAGGTAAAGCCCGTGTTACAATGGCAGTGATAGGAACCTGCCGTGTTTATACACTTTCCCATAATGCAAGGCGTGTGGATGGAACATTCATCAACATCTGAACAAATACAAAATTGTGGGGAAATATGTAGATATTTAAACTCCATGGTGTTTATTATTCACCAAAATACTTTGTAAAAAGAACTATTAATTTTGTTCCAGTATTGCTCTGCATATTTGGCAAAGATTGTACATGTACTTGCAAAAAATATTCATATCATTGGAATCAGAATTTATTGATTACCTATAAAAGTTAATATGTTCAAAAATGCTACTAGAAGGGTAAGATGTTATATTTTGTACCTTCGTTGCAAGTATTACCCCTCCAACCATACGGACAGTGACAAGTGAAGGAACCGACATTATTTGTACAGCTCCCGCCATGTTGACAAGGAGCAGGGTTATCACTACACTCATCCACATCTGTAATGGTCAGTCAAAAAAAAAACATTAAATTATTTTTAATTACACAAAATAAATGCGATTTAGTAACACTTGTTAATGATATCTTTGTTTAATGCACATGTAGTTTATTTTGATTATGACATACTATAGAAATTTCAAAATTTAGTAACAAAACCCAAGGGAAAGCAAGGTATGAATGAAACATGTGGAGATAACGAACAGCATTCAAGATCAAAAGTCCATAAAACAATACAAAATAGGAGAAGAGCAAGCATGGACCTCAAAAACAACGGATGTGGGATCAGGTGCCATGGAGGAGTAAGTATCCCCTGCCAACCGGTTAAACCCGCCGTGTGCACGTGCTCCTTGTCATGATCGGGAAATAACGGGAAAATCCATTGTCAATTCAGTGCATAAATAATGGACTAATAATAAGTATGAAAAACATCAGTCAGCATTTGTCTCAATGATAAATTGTATTTGCCGACAAGGTCATTGTATCGACCATAGAACTTAGGAAATGATGACTTTAAACAAGACTGCTGAAATTCTTGTTTCATCAGTTTGTTTGTCAATAATTTACCTGTTTTAGAAATTGTTCATGCGTAGAGCATGCTCTTGCGTATCGAATCAACTGAGTTATATAAACTCCGTATGCAGTTGATGAAGGTATATTGCTGGGAAATTGATGATAGAAAAGATAAAGTCATCACGTTTATCATAGGCTTGGTTGTTAGATTACCATTAACAAAGTTAATGATCCCTTGTTCATCTTCATAAATGGTTTAAATTTCAGTTGGTTTCTCCAACAGTCTTGAAGATAGATGTGCATGTTTTGTATACATGTGTAAATAGTTAATTTTAATTCACTTCCTACCAGTAAATCAAAATTATGATATGACATTTACCATTCTGGTATAGTAATGAAGAAAATATTGTTCTACAAGTCTCATTCTGACTTGTTCCCGACGTCTTGTTTGTAACAATGTACCCATACCTTGATTGCAGATGTCTCCTAACCAACCTGGGCTACAGCTACATTTATATGACCCTATTGTATTTGTACAAGTTCCAGCATGCATACATGGGTTAGATGTGCATTCATTGACGTCTGCAAAGATTAAAGGCCAATGTAAACAATTTCCAAATGATGACGATTTTTTTACCCCCCAAATAAGAAAATAATTTTTATTCAAAACAAAACTTGAAATATTACCCTGATTGCATGTCGGTCCTGTCCATCCTGCCGAGCATGCGCACGTAAACGATCCTACTGTATTGGTACATTGACCTCCATGGTGACAAGCAGACGACAGTGTAGAACATTCATCTATATCTGTAACAAAATGCTCTATCCCAAGATTTTCTCTTTTTTGGTTCAGTCTTAGAAATGGGATCATAACTTTTCTCAGTGTTCACAATAATATCAAGAAAAGGGGGAAAAGCACCACTTAAAAAACAAAATTGAAACTTCTTAACTGCAATGGCAAGAGCAAAATACAAGTCCATGGCTTAACTAACTTTTTGATTTTTATTGCGATAACTTAATTTTGCGTAACTTTCAGTTATACAGTGTGAAGTCTGGACTCTGTCAATAGACGTTTTGTACCGTTTTCACACACTCCTCCTGTCCATCCTGATGTACATGAACATCTAAAGGAACCATCTGTATTGTAGCAATTTCCTCCGTTATTACAAGGCGATAATCTGCACTCATTAACATCTGTAATGGTAAGTATATATTACAAAAAATAAATGATATATAGCAAGGTTTCTGTTCATTGATCTAAAATGAAAATAATTATGTACATTGAGAATGCATTACATTTAAGCCTGACACCTACTTGTGGAAGGTAAATTAAGCACAATTGAAATTTTCCTCAGTAGGAATAATTGAACCAAAGGATGAGTTTG